>NC_134357.1:308075630-308273130 GCF_048569485.1 Anomaloglossus baeobatrachus | reverse complement strand
ACAACAGATGGGGGCGGGTACGCTCGCTAGCGATATCGGTACCGATATTGCAGCGTGTAAACTAACCTTAACAGCAGTTCTTGCTCTATACGCGTAGGTTAAGTGTTTCATCCTAAAATGTCAATGCAGAGTATTGCAAGCAGCTTGCACAAGAGATTGTGCAGCTGTAGGGGAAGACTTCCCACAGAGAAGAAAAACTTTTTTTTTTTTGTTTATTACCATGTTAACCTTCCCCATAACTATATAGACAATGCCGAACCAGCGCTAATGTATACAGATTAGGGAGCACTGACAGTGCATCCTCCTCCGAACCCAGCTGTCATGTGATCACTAGATATAAAGAGGCAACAGAAGTTGCTGGGTCTTAGGAGGTCCAGGCAGGAGATCAATTCTGCTGCAACTGGGACTAATATTTATTAAGGCAAACATATATTTAATACTTACAATCCACATGCCATCAAAAGGAACCTGATCATGAAAGTTCTTCACCATATCATACCACCACTTAAAAGTCTCAGGGTTTGTGAAATCTGGAAACACAGTCAGACCTGGCCAAACCTGATAGAAAGGTGATAAAGTCATTAATGGATGCTTCAGGGGAAAAATAAATAAAATACCAGGCAAACGGTTCTGTGTTAAAAAGGAACCAACCAGTAGAATTTTCATAGTCCCGCCCCGATGCACACACTAACCAATCAGTGCATTTGCATTTCTGGAACTATAATCATCCAATCTCTCAACAAAAGGTATGATTCGAGTCAGCATCTTAGCACCAGTATGGCACTGCTGGACTTCTTATATCCGGCTGGTTGGTTCCATATAAACGACTGTTCTGTATAAATTTACCAGGTACATTACTATCCTACTAACAGGTGACTAGTCTAAATGGTTAACATCATAGCCCATTTTAGAATGGTCTGTAAATCATGACACTATAAGATGAAATATTGCAGCTGACCAGCAGAGGTCAGCAGAGCAGATAGGATTTCTCGCTATTTTATATTAGTGACCATATTAAATTTACACTTAAAGTAATAATTGTTCTTCCAATAGACATGTGCCTATGTAGCTAAGGCAAAAAAAACCCCAAAACATTACCATCATCAGTCTAGTAACACATTGAGCAATGTACCTTTCCAACAAGAGGCTGACCAGTTGCATTTTTGATAAAAACTCCCCTTTTCAGTCCATCATCATAAGGAGGGTAAGTGCCAGGGGAACCAGTACTGCTAATGGCTGGGTCCTAAAATGCAAAGAGTCGCACTATAGTAAATGTCAAGAGTATTCTAGATATGGTCACAGCCCAATAAGCCACACTTTCTTACCACAATCATTACATATTTAAGTCCTTGTCCATGGAAATCTCCGAGCATGTTGGAATAATCTCCAAAACGTGTTTTGTCATATGTAAAGTCTCGATATGCATCCATGTAGTCAATGTCATTCCACTGTACATCCTGGAAAAGACAATAGAGGAACATAAAAAAGGAGATCAGATCACTTCTGAAATACTCCTGTAGGAACTGCAATGGAGGCCAGCACTCCAGAATCAAAAGTATCAGAAGAGAGAATTCAAGAACTAAAAAGACACACCTCTCATATCAACAAGCTGTATGTAACCTAAACTGGTAATATTAAAAACGCCAGCCGCAAGCGCTCGCATAGCTCCATTGACAGATAAAATTTAAAAAAAAAAAATTCTGTGTTTCAGAAAAAAACTAAACATTATCTATTGCATCAATATATTCTTTTTTTAAAACTTAGTTTCTAATATATTTATTAATGAACTAGCAAGCCATCAAACAGACCTTCATTACATGCATTATACTAAAAAATAAAATCTAAAACATTTTTGAGTTGTATATCAAAATGGCCATTTTCATCCCTGCCTAGTAACTACGTCACAGCAATCTCAATATACTGGGTCCTACCGCTATATTGCTGACTCTCTGGCTTTTAAAACCTACATATATGGGCAAAGACAGACCCGCTATTAAAGGATAAAAACACCTGTGGCTAATGGGGTGTTTTTTCCATTAATAGCGGGTCTCTGCCCATATATGTAGGTCTTAAAAGCCAGAGAGAGGCAGCAATATAGAGTAGGACCCAGTATAATGAGTTTGCCGTGATGATGTGGCTACTGGGCAGGGATGAAAATGGCCATTTTTGGTAAGCAAAACAACTCCCTTTTTTTAGATTTAGTTTTTTTTTGTTTGTAGTTGAAAGCTTTGGCATGGAAGTCTTTTTGTCTGTTCATTATCTGCAGTTGATACTAAGCTCTGCAGAATAAAACAAAAAACAAAAACGCAACACTTTGCCGACCTGGTGATTTTTTTTTATACTTTTGAGCTTCATTTTTCTTTCCTTTCTTCCAAAAGCCATTGGTTTTATAATTTTCTGTCAACATAGCTGTATGTGGGCTCGCTTTTTTTTCAGGGAGCATTGTACTTTAATGTTTTGGGGTGTTTTTAGGTGGTTTTCGGTGGAGTAAAAATGACCTTGACGCACTCAAGTTGGTACAATTTCAGCCATTCCAAAACTTGTGTAGTGTTTTGTTTTTTTTTCCTCGTAAGACTTTGATCACTTTTTCTTGCACGATTAGGAGGTGGTGCAATGAGCAAAAAAAAAAAAAAAAATAAAATAGCAATTCTGGCATTTACACCCCCCCCTTTATAGATTTACTATGTGGGTTAACTTTATATTTAGATTGGGTTGTCTTATCCATGGTTTTTTTTCTCTCTGAAGAACTAGGAAAGGGGGAGAAGGGCGATAAAAAGGTGACATACTTTCTAAAACTTTTTATGGAAGGGTCTCTTTGAGGAGTCCGCAATCATTTGATCGCTTGTTGTATATATTGCATTATCACAATGGGCTTTATAGGATGGTGGGCTCAGATGCAATGACAACCCACTGCCACCATGCGTTTATGTCACAGCTGGGGGCGATGAGCTCCCAAATTGGCAGATATAGGATTGCAGAACCCAAATGCAGCAGCAACTGGGTCTAGCTCCGATCGCTGCTGTTAAAATGCAGATGCCAAGATGAGTGGAGCAGACTCCGCTAATGACCCGTTCCATACACCCCGACCCGACGTGTGACGTACACGTACATCTCAAGTCAGGAAAGGGTTAATCAACACAAGAGGATGAGGCTTTTTTTTCTTGCTACAGAGGTATTTGGGGAAACGGGAGCTGAGAAACTGCAAATAAAAGTGATGCAATTGGGCCACAAAACAAATGTTGCCTTTGCCCTTGTCAACACGTTATGTTTATAGATTGCTATTGATGGACCAATTTATCCTTCAATAGAGAGTCTCTCTTAGCCCATATATGTAGGTTTTAAAAGCCAGAGAGAGGTAGTAATATAGAGTAGGACCCAGTATAATGAGATTGCCGTCACATGGCTACTGGGCAGGTATGAAAAAGGCCATTTCCATATGCAAAACATGTCAACACTGTAATTTTATAGATTGCTATTGATGGGCCAATGGCTTTTTTTAAAAAATAAATAAATTTATAAACAGTGTAACCATAGTATCATGTAAAAGTAGCACTTCTCTGTTTTGCCATTAGGTGGCAGATAATTCTCCATAACTGGCTGGTAAACCAGTCCTTATACCACATCCAGGAATAGGACTTCAGTATCACAAGAAGAAGGGAACAATATTGCTGTGAATTATGGCGAACCAAACTATAAAAATACTACATATTCTGTAGCATCTATTAAAAATAAAAAAAAACCCTAATGAGAACCCGCTAAGATCCAAAGTAAAAGGGAATAGTGACAGAATATTAGTATTAAAAACGGAATTTTATTAATATACATATTAAAATTACCATAGACCGAAGTGAAATATAAAATCAAATGATACATTTATGTTGATGCACTATAGTGACTTTATACAGAATTTTGGATTACTCATATTCTGTAACATCTATCATATAGTAAATATAGTCTGTTCTTAATATCAGCAGAACATGTTTATAGCAACCTCAAAGCAAGGCTCTTAGGGCCAGAATAGTCATTTACAGTTTTATTTATGTTAGTTTTTTGGATTTCAGTATTCAGTAAGGGGAAAAAAAAGCAATAGAGAGTTTGTCAAAATTATCTGAATGGATCATGAATTTATGACTAAAATCCCAAATGCTCTTTACTAATGTCTTACAGTATTTTAGAGCAAATTGTCCCAAAGTTCCACTAAAATGTTGCAAAATGCACCCAAAAATGATCAGGCACCCATAAAAAAAAAAAAAAAGAAATATATCACTTTGCTGTTACTGGTGTACATTTGCACATAAATGACTTTTTAAAAAGTCACAAAGTCACTGTAAAAAACAGTTAAAACTGCTGCAAAGGGTAAAGAAAAATTGAGTAAAATTTAAAAAAAAAAAAAAACAAAAAAAAAAACCCACAAGAAACCACAGACTAAAAAACACAAAAAAACCTCCTCATCTGATTACGAATTGTGATCAGCAAGCACTACCATAGGTCCTTCCCGGAGGGATATCTGGCTATTTTCCATGTCGAGACTCCTAACAGAGGCTCCACGGACCTTTTTGATTAGGTCTCAAAATTAACAGGTTGGACACCCAGACGGGCTCAACTTGAGTACAAAATGTAATGGAAGTCAATGGGAAACTCAAGCATTCCTACAACAGATCTTCTGGAAATATGCTTGAGTTTCCCATTGAATTTCATTATGCTTCATACACGAATTGAGCCTGTCTGAGCGTCCGACCTATTTTCAGCGCCAGCATCAGGCATCTGGAAGTGTTCAGTTCTGAAGCCGCCCTGTCAACGGATAGCAGCCATGGCGGGTACTGGACATTCGCCTCCCATTCAAATTAATAGGAGGCGGATGTTAAGTACTCGACCGCCGCAATCAGTAGATGGGGCAGCTCCAGAAATGAGCATTTCTGGCTGCCTGCTGCCTCTACTAAGAGCACCTGATCAGTGGGGTTGGCGGGTGTCGGACCCCGGTCAATTAGACATTGATGACCTATCTAAGGATAGGCCATCAATGTAAAAGTAGTGCATAACTTCTTTAAAGGACTCAGACGTTTGTGCCAAATCGGTCCAAGTTTTAATAGCTAAAGCACAGACTGACCCCCTAACCAAAGCATGACAGGTTCATATGAGGATGTCATGCTTGGGTCGGGAGATCGGCAGCCAGTCTGTGCATGGCAGTCCGAGATCAGACCCAAATCCACAGATCTCTGAATGAGCCCTAAAAGGAGTGTGCTTACCTCCTTTCCTCCCAGATTCCTTCTGGTCAGGGAAGGGAGGCTCAAAGAAGATTGACAGTTTGGACAGTGGCATGGTAGTGCCACTTGTCCGAGCTGGCAACATGGGAGATCACTCACAAGCACACGGGGAACTGTAATGGGCCGGATGCAGGTATCTGGTCAGCTTTAGCGCAGCATGAGCAGGCTGTGAAGCATAGGTAAGCACGTGTGTAACGCTTACAAGTGCGAGGTAATAGACCACTCTCAGGACCTCCGGTAACCTCAACAACAAGTATCAATCAAAAACTCTTCCATTCTTGAGAATTAAAAAGATTTTTAGTAAGAGGTCATTTGTAAGGTTGTTTGTTTTTCTAAAAACATTTTGTCTCAAAATCCTAAATGGTTAAAATTCAAACAGGCCATGATTCCTATGCAACAGCTTACAAACCATATTAACAACCTTGCTTTTACACTCCGGATCACTCATCCTTTGCGTGAGTGTAGCACGCACACCATGATAATTCAGTTTTGCCAAACTATTATATGGCCGATACTCTCCTCCGGATATGGAGCTACAGCTACGGCACATCAGACATCTAACAATTGATGTGTCCTTACAGGTAAGCGCTACCATCACTCTTACCCCTATCTTGTTCTTTATGGTACTGCCCACCTGTGCTCTTTTGCCCATCCAGATCTTCCAACATGTGAACTTCCCCATGGTTCCATACAGGACAGTGATAATTTCAATATAAATCACAGGGGTCATTGTAAGACGTAAAATCAGGTATAATACAGTACAATAATATATTATACACACACATGCCGTACAGTATAAAAAATCTTTTTCATATCCTTTATGCGAAACTTTCCACTCATTACTGGCTATCATCCATAATCAAATGAACTCAGACCATGCCAATGAATCTAAAGTTGAGGAACACATTTGTGAGCCTATGCATCAATATAATGTGTTTACAATGATGGAGCACATTCTGAGGCTGCCAGACGGACAGCTGAGACACAAATGAGATTAAGTGAATCTGGTCTCCGCGAGTCCCTGTAGACTGACCTTCCAAGCCCCCAAATAACAGTTCCTTCTAGTGCTCGTGGAAATTATAGTGATGAAATTTAAAGATACTTAAAGAAGCCCATAATGTAAGGCTAACCAGATTCTTAATTCCGCACCGCTATCCTTCATGGAGCATTATTAGATTAGGTTTTCAAGCTGCACAATATGTATTGGAGTTGTCATCTTGCTAGAACATACTAACTTGCTGAAATATTTGGAAACCACAAATACAGAACCCAGAAAACTGTCTGTCTTTTAGCTAAAGCTGGAACACAAGTCCATATCATTTCTGGATCACATTCAAGAAAGCAAATTTTCCAATTCAAGTCAGCAAATTTCATAACTTCTCCACTTTTGGCAGAAGCTTTCATTGTATTTCTTTGATCTTTTGGTATGCCCTTCAGATGGTAATTTTCTATCTCTATACACATCTTTTGGTAACAAAGTTCTTTGTCTGATCGAATGGCTATTTAGTCTTTTACTGATGTTGTTTGCGTCCTGCTTATTCCCTTTTGACATTCGTCTTTTTTTGATCTTTAAGGTCTCCTTTGTTAACCATGGCTGCTGGGGTCTTTTCTGCCTCATGTTTATTGTCTTCCTGGCTTCTTCAGTGATAATATTGTTTATATGTGTCCACAATTCCAAAGGCTTTCTTCCATCTGTGTCAAGTTATATAAATCAGTTCAGATCATTACAAAAAAACTTCAGGTATGTTGGTCAAATCGAAGTTGGAAATTACCTGTTGTCCATTTGTGTAGCTTGAGTGTAATCTTTGCTGTCAAAAGTTCGTGATTAGTTCCACAGTCAGTTCCTGGCCTTGTTTTCATGGTAATAATGGACGACCTCCATCTTTGGTGGACACATATGTAGTCAGATTCTTATAGGTACTATTCGTGATATCCATGTGTAGAGTTTCCGTTTATGATTTTGGAAGAAGATGCTCACGATGTACAGTTGATTTATTCTACAAAGTCAATGAATATCAGGTTTCATTCACCAAGTCCAGATCTGTATAACACCACCCACACCCGATTGTACATGGACAGAAATCTGCCAATTAGTGGTGTGGATTGGGTTATACAGAACTCAACATTCAGAGAATTGGAAGAAAAAACGGTGATTTTTATCAAAACTACAGCATGCAGCCTAGTAAGTGATATAACTTGAATCGGGATCAATGGCCCTACGTTAAGCTGCTGTCAGATGGGGTAGCAAAAACTTGGTGACAGATTCACTTTAAACACTACAATAGGTTCAAGCAATCCGATGGAAAAAAAAAAAAAAAAAAAACAACAACAACATGAATGTGAGAATTGTATACCCTCTTACCAAAGGCATTTTGGCTTTGGTCATATTTCTTACGACCTCTCGAGTTATATTTGAAGTCGAGTATCCCCATCGGCATATGTGAAATCCCAGACCCCAAAGTGGAGGCATGAAGGGAAGTCCTGAAAAGACAAATAGTTATAGTTACTATTAACCAAATATTTGTTTAAAATAACTCCTATTACAGTAATTGTAAGTTAATGGACTTACAAACTACAGCACAACTCTTGTACCCAAACCAGTAGCGTAGCTATCCGGGGGTGTGCTGCACTCACAAGGGCCTACCTGGACCTGCTGCCACTTAACTAGATCACTATATCTGCTTGTACTTGCGCGCCTGGTAGTGTAGGGAGACACGATCTTCCTGCACTGCGGCTTTCCACTTTATGGACCGCAGGACTTTAAGCCCACAGTCTCCAGAACAGCAGTGTGATAGCGCCAGCTGATGCACAGAATGTCGGAGTCTCAGTACCGTGACGTCTTGTGCTGTGCTGTTCCCTGCGTGCGCTGGGCCAATAAGGATCCTGGATTAGGAGAGTATAGGATTTTTTTTATTTTTATTAATTAAAAACATGTGGTGGGACTGTGGAGGTAGCAAAGTATGGGGGGACCCTCCTACATTGTAGGTAGTACTGTGAGGGTCCTTATATACATTGTAGCAGGCTTTATACCATGTGGGGGCCCTTATACAGCGTGGAAGCTAATGCTGGGACCATTATACAGTTTGGGGCTAATCATACAGTTTGAGGACACTGTGGAGGCCTTCATACAATATGGGAGCTATTGTGGAGAACTGTCAAATTTTGGGGGCTCATTATACAGTGTCCAAGCTAATGTGAGAGCCAATATAAGGCTTGAGGGCTACTGTGGGGACCATTAAACAGTGTGTTTGCTACTGTGGGGGCTATTATACAGTGTGGAGGCCATTTTACAGTATGTGGACGATTATGCTGTGTTTTGGGTGAACTCTGGCCCACCAATCCTTGTATAGGGGAGTTGTTGGCCCTCTATACCGTGTATAGGGGAGCTGTGGGTCCAAGATAGAGTGGAGATGTTGGCCCATCATACTTTGTATAGAGGCATCATACGGTGTATATGGAGCTGCTTATTTGGGGACTCGGGGGACATTATTAAATGTTGATTAGACATTTAAAAATCATTATTGTTATGGGGCACTCAGGGTATTGTGACCATCAAAGGAGCACACGGGGCGTTACTTTCTAGGAGCAAAATGTAGGCACTTCTAGGGCACTTGCAAAGGGTATTATTTTTTTCTAGGGGGTAATTTTATCACGCACAGAGCGCAAAAGGAGGCATTATTACCATATAAGAGGCACAGTGGTGGCATTAGTATGTGGGGTAGTAAGAGGAGCACAGTTTTTGTATCACACAGCAGGTGCAGTAATACGAACACATGCCGCAGCAGCGGCTCAGTATTGGGGTATCAGTAGGATGAGGAGATTGTGCAGGTTGATAGGGCAGTGCTGGAAATGTAATAAGTCAAATGTGTTTGTGTTGTAATATCTAGAGAGGAGTCATGGCTGGAAAAAGTTGTCATTTCATTCTGAGCCAGATAAAAACAAAACAAAACAAAATGGGAAAAGTGATTACAACTATGGTGGTGCAGCCCAATTGTGAGTACGAAGGAACCTCATCAATTGAGCCACTGCTACTGGAAATAAAGCTGTACTATTACTGGCACATAATGACCACATAGCGTGCTGCCAGGTAATCCAGCAGACTGTATTCATTAGCTCTGTATAACTGCTACATCTGCAGCAGAGAAAACATTGATTTTATCAAAATGACAGCAAACAGCTTAGTAAGAGACATGTCAGGTTACCTTGCGGTCACAGGTGGAGGGCCATGGGAACCTCCAGCTGTGTCTGCAACTAACCTGAGTGACGTCACTGCTGATTGCTGAGGCTCAATCTCTGTCTGAAGTTACAGCATGAGGTCATGTTCTATGGCCGCTCGCTGTCACTTCAGATGTAGCAGAGCCAGGATCGTCATGGGACCTCGTGTGGATTACGTCGGACATGGGTGTTTTGGGGGTTAATAAAGTGTTAAAAGAAGGTGGGTTTGTTGCCTTAATTCAAATAAAGGATTTTTTCGGTGTTTGTGTTGTTTTTGTTACATTCACTTACAGATTAGTAAGGGAGGGTTCATAGACCCTCTCCATTAATAATCTAGGGCTTAGTAGAGTCTGTGAGCTGACATCAACCCCTTATTACCCCGACTGCCACCACACCAGGGCAATCGGGAAGAGCTGGGTAAAGTTCCAGGACTGTCACATCTAATGGAAGTGACAATTCTGGGCAGCTGGAGGATGCTATTTTTTAGGCTCAATAAGCATGGGTTTCCCCAGCCTGAAAATACCAGCCCACAGCTCTAGGCTTTATCTTGGCTGGGTATAAAAATTGGGAGGGGACCGCACGCCATTTTTTTTTTAAATTATTTATTTAAATAATTTAAAGAAAGCTGAGGACTGTACATGTATGCTTAATATATGCTGGTATCAATAGATGGGGGGACATTGCGCCATTTTATTTATTTTACACCACAATATAATAGACCCACAGAGAGGGTCTGTGATTCCAACCAATCACAGATGCTGTCTGCGGGCGGGGTCTGACTGTGGCTAGAGACACAGGTGGGTGGGGAAAGCAGTGAATATGTATGAGATGTATGAGGGATAATGAGCAGCCCTGGAAGTACATCCGCAGGAAAGCATTTACAGCATTTTGGGAGACTCTGTGTAATGGAACCAGCAGGGGGAGCTGGAACACCAGGAGAGTGCTAGGCAGAAACTCTCCACTAGATGGCACTAGACTGTTAGAAACCAGCAGGGGGAGCTGGAGCACCAGCAGTTGCTGGGCAGAAACTCCACTAGGTGGCACTAATCTCCCAAGTGGAAGGTCGTAGGGGCCAAAGACAGAGCCAGGAGGTCGACGAGATACCAGGGATCAGACAGAGGCAGAGTACAGGAACAGTCAAGTCAGAAATCCGAGAGAGAGCATCATAGATCGGTGGAGCACGGAAATCAGAGTTTAAATACAAGCAAGTCAGGATCCAGAGGAGCAAGTAATAGCAGGGAATACAGGAGGACGGAACAACAGAGGAGGGAGGACAGGTGTTAAAAGAGGAACGGAGGCAGTCAGGACAGGAAGCAGGGAGGACGGACAGTCAGTACGGGAGGCAGGGAGAACATACACAATCAGGACGGGAGCAGAGGGAAACAGACACAATCAGGACGGGAGCAGGATCAGAACTTACAGGAACCAGTGGCACACTGCAGAGCAGAATTATAACTCGCACCGCATTAACAGAAATGTCACATAGATAAGGCGCCATGATCCTGGGAACGAGGCACGGAGAGGGGGCCCTCCCACCGACCATACTCCGGGGAACCCTGACAGCCATGAGGTATTACACTCGGTAAGTATGTCCTGCTTTAACTCTTCTTTAAATTTTCTTTTGCAGCCCCCAATTGACTTTTGCCTCCAATTGAATTCAATGGGTTCGACTAGGGTTGCCGATCGGATCGGCTAGGATCGCCAATCTGAAGTGCGATCTCAGGAAGGCTCGGCAATCCCAAACCAATCCGATCCTTGGCAGGATTGGTATCTTTAAGGGTGCTTTACACGCTGCGACATAGCTAGCGATTGCTAGCGATGTCATGCGCGATAGCACCCGCCCCCGTCGTTCGTGCGACATTTGGTGATCGCTGCCGTAGCCAACATTATCGCTACGGCAGCATCACACGCGCATACCTGGTCAGCGACGTCGCTGTGACGCTGAACAATCCCTCCCTCAAAGGGGAGGTGCGTTCAGCGTCATAGCGACGTCACTGTGGCGTCACATAGCGGTCGGCCACTAGAAGTGGAGGGGCGGAGATGAGCGGGTCGTAACTTCCCACCCACCTCCTTCCTTCAGCATTGCCGGTGGACGCAGGTAAGGAGATGTTCGTCGTTCCTGCGGTGTCACACACAGCGATGTGTGATGCTGCAGGAACGATGAACAACATCGTACCTGTGGCAGCAGCGATATTAAGGAAATGAGCGACGTGTCAACGATCACCGTTTTTAAACGATTTTTCGATCGTTGATCGTCTTTCATTGGTGTCACATGGTGCGATGTCGCTGCCGGCGCTGGATGTGCGTCACGAACGACGTGACCCCGACGATATATCGGTAGCGATGTCGCAGCATGTAAAGCCCCCTTTACTGTTCACTACTCAACCAACCCTTTGTCAATCAATACATTTCCGCTCAAGTAAAATAGTAGTAACCTGTATTCATCTCTGGTGCGCGCGCCATTCCAGTGGTATCGGCACTGCCTCTCCTGGGACTCCCAAGACATTGCAAAGTCACGCAATCCTTGCAGACAACCAGTGGCTGCTTCATGGTTTTCTCCTTACAGCTAATAAGACATCTGGAGGAAGTCAGAGCTGCGTATGTTCTCACCACCTCTGGATGTCCGTTACATCCCAAGGAGGGGCACGTGTAGAAATGGCCATACCACTGGTTTCAAGGCCAAATATCTGTAATGCCAAGCGGTTTGTGTATCTAAATGAAACTAGTGGTGTCCATCCCCCACACCATAATCCTGGGAGTACGACCAGTGTGACGTTCCCAAGTGAAGGCATCTTCATGGCATTGCCCATATGGTGGCCAGAGCAATCTCCAGCTAACACTATGTCCAAAACGTTTCGATAAAAAAGGATAGATCTCCATTAAAATCCACTGTGCCATCTTGCTCTGCCGCAGGATAGTCTTTGAGATTGGTGGCAGAAGGTCAATTGAGCATCTGTAGCTAGACATCTGGCTCAGAGCTCAATGTCGTGAAAATGTCTTCTGACTTTTTTATAGACTGCTTGACTCAATAAACTTGGTATGTGATGTCTAATTCTCACTTTCAGTACGGAATGGATCACTACGCCCCATTTGTATGTGAGGAGGTTATCTCCTGTGCAACTCTTTCACTCCAGTTCATCATCGTTCTCCCCACCATTGGGACATAAAATGATGAACAGTGCCGACAGCTCTAAACTTACAGACCTCAGAAGATGACGAGCATACACAAAGCTTTGTTCCTCTCAGTTTGTGACAAGTGGTAACTGGCACGTCATTGCACAATGATCCCACAATATTGGATTGGATTTTTGAGATTTTATTTCACCATTAAAACCATTTACTTTAAATCCAGACTGAAGATTGAATATTTGATCTTTGATAGATCTTAGAGATATCTGCTACCTCCTCGACTTGGATAACCATACTGCATATCCTGGTTGGTGTTACAATTTCAATGTTGAGAAATGTTGAATTCTGCTCAGCTCCTCCTGCTATAATATATAATATGATGCTAGCAGATATGGCTGCATGTGCAATATGACAAGCTCACTTTAAAGGGAACCTGTCAGATGCAATATGCACCCATAACCACGAGCAGTTCTGGGTGCATATTGATAATCCCTGCCTAACCGTCCCTGCTTCGGTAGTTGGATAAAGAGATCTTTAGAAAAAGTATTTCTAAAGATCTTTTACCGTATGCTAATGAGCGATGGGACTAGTCCCCTGGGCGTTGCTTCCCTTGCTAGTCGGCTCCATTAGCATGTTGGTACACCCCTGTGGGTGTGCTAACCTGCTAATGAATGTGCAGCATCAGAGGAGGATCTCACTCACCACTCCACTGCCATCGCCTCCTGACGCTGGATTTCGGCTCAGTGCGCATAACCCCGGACTTTCGGTCACGCTCATTACTTCAGTTTGAATCCGAGACGCGTACACCCGGCTTCATAGTGCGCATGACCTAACCTCCGGAGTCATGCGAACTGAGCAGAAATCCAGCGTCGGGCGGCAATGGCAGTGGAGAGGTGAGTGAGATCATCCTCTGATGTTGCACATTCATTAGTATGTTAGTACAACCACAGGGGTATGCTAACATACTAACGGGGCAGACTAGCCAGGGAAACTAACGCCAAGGGGGCTAGTCTCCTCACTGATTAGCATAAGATAAAATATGTTTAGAAATAATTTTTGAAGTGTATACAAGCTAAGAGGGTGGACTAGTCGGGGAAAGTAACACCCTCATGCCTAGTCCCTAGCCTCATTAGCATATGATAAAGAATCTTCAGAAATACTTTTCTACAGATCTCTTTATCTATGCTAGTGTATACAGGGACAGTCAGGCAGGGATTAGCAATATGCACCCAGAACTGCTCGTGGTTCTGGGTGCATATTGGACCTGACAGGTTTTTTTTAATAGCATATGAAGCTATATATTGCGGATTATTAAGATTGGACTTTAAACTTTAAAAGGTCTAAAGAACATCAGGACAGCTGGGATTCTCACAGACTAATTCCAAAGACAGTTGTTCAATGGTAAATCCTCACCTATACAGAGCTGTAGGTGAGGCTTTTCCATCTGACAGTTGTGTTGACAACTGGGCTACCATGCCTTCCTGCAGCGTCCCCCAACACCAGTTTTAAAACTATGGGTGGGAGAGCTTGCAGACAGGAAAAAAAAAAAAAAAAAAACACCAACAAAATAATCCCTTAAGAAGTTTTAAAAAGGGTCTTGTCATCATATTCATGCTTTGCTAGACCAAACCTAGTGGAGCAAGATCGGGGAGAAACCACTTGGGCCTTGGAATAGTCAACCTAGACAGGTAGTCCCATAAATAGCATGTGGTTTGAGCAGCAGGAATCAGATGACAAGTGCCCTCTAAAAAGTGGGGTTTTATTTCAAACCATGAAAAGTATTTAAAATGAAATTCCTTCAGGTGAGGGACCCCTTTATGGAGAAGGGCTACAATGTCCGGTGGGTGGATAACTACATTTATTTTTCTTCACATATGATTATGTCCCCAGCTTGAGGAGGTTTGGGATTTTCAGCTGCAAATACATTCACTCCACAACAATTGGATTCAGATTTTCTTGTATGTTCTTATTCTTACCAATCACTTCATGATACTGGCGGATCACCGATTTGGGCTCTGGACCCAAAAACACATAAAAGTCAAAGATGCCTCCTATAGTCCTCCAGGTAAGGGCTGTGGTTGGCTGAAGGAGGACATCTAGATGGAAACATATATTGAGTTATTATTATTAATAATAGAAATGAACAGGCTTGGCAACTACTTTACTTTTTGCTTCTTCTATGATGTTCAAGGGCAGAGAACTAATACCAACTTCACTTTTTTGCAATAAAATGATTTCAGTTTTCAGGAAAAAACAGGGGACAGGCTGGTAAAGTTTAACTTTTATGTAAATTTTATTGTTAAAGTCCTTGCCACCACTTGTCTATGTTCGTAGTGCTGGAATGGTGATGCCGCCATAAAACATGTTACTAAATCATGTGCCCAAGCAGTCGTAGCATGGTAGATGGCACAAGAGCAATAAAGGGCAGTTCTTGGCTGCAGAGGTCACGTTACAGATAAGAATCCTGAAGAAAATGAAAAGTAGTCACAAGTTCATTCTTCAGGCCCTGCCTGCAAAATAGCCATCTGCTTTTTATACCCAATAGTATGGCATGAAAGCCGACAACAGCAGAGCTACGCAAGAACCACAACTGAGCCATCATCAAAGCCGCCTCAGGAAAAACGACTGTCAGCCTTTTCCTGAAGCTGCTTTCCATAGAAAAGCTCGGCTGGTGCACCTGCCTCTTAAAATCTGCACTTATTCTATCTGAATACAGACTGCGGAATCATAAGGGTGCGATGTGCACACGGTCCCATTTTCCCGTTATTCTCCAGGTAGGTAAATGGTCACTGTATGTAGGAGACTTGTATATTTGAGGTCAAGTGCTGACTAGGGTCATCCAAATTCTCTCAATAGAAAAGAAGTGAGAGAAGCAAAAAGGATTCTAGTCAGCACCTGACTGCAAGTATTCAAATCTCATACATGTGGCTAACACTCACCCACTTGGAAAATACAGAAGAATTATGGGTGCACAATTCGTGAGAAAGTGCAGCACATGGGAGAAAAATTAACTAAAAGCCAGCACATCCTTGTGGGAGTAACTGAAAGCCAGCACCTTGTAGGAGTAATTTGAAAGCCGGCACCTCGTGGGAGTAACTGAAAGCCGGCACCTCATGGGAGTAACTGAAAGCTGGCACCTCATGGGAGTAACTGAAAGCTGGCACCTCGGGGTAGAAATAGTCAGATGATATAGGGAACGATTACAATCACTACTCAGTACATAGTGAGCGGTGGCTGTAAGCACACTGAGGCACTGACTGCCAACTCTGCACTGATGCACTGCAAAGCCGACTGTTCACGTACCGGAATGTGTTTACAGCCACCACTCAGTGCTGTGAGTGATGACTGTAGCCATGCCAACATGTATTAATGAAAGCCAGATGCTCCAGAGAGGAAAAAAGTTAAAATTTACAGGGTGCCGCACTTTAGGTATTGTAGTCTGTAAAAATGTATGTAGTCTGGCACCTACATAACGCTATTGACCTGCAGATTAACAGTATATCTGAAAGTTAACGGTATCCATTGTGACAGGTTCCCTTTAAGACACCAGTATATCAGCGCATTCGACAATTTTGTGAATATTGTACAATGGACAAGATTGCCAGTGGTTACTTTCACATCTTACAAGAACATGAAAACTATTCATTAAAAAGTAAAATATATACCCATAGCATTGCTGTTTAACAGAAACACCCCATGAGCTGAACCATCTTTTTCCAAAGCCAAATAGAATGGATGGGAACCATATAAATTCGCTTCTTTCTGTAGAAGAAAAAAGAAAAAAAAAATTCAACACTACAGATCTTATTTTTGAATGTTTAAATAATTGTGGCTAACTACCTAAAATGTAAAGCTCATCAAAAATGGTTGTATGGATACTGCCTGTATTTTACTATAAAGGGAGTTTGTCAGCACAGAATTACTGTTCAGACCAAGCATAAGAACTCACTGCTGCCTTGGGTTTATTAGTTTACCTTCCCACTTTCACTTATACTGAACAAAAAAAATATAAATGCAACATTTGGGTTTTTCCTCCCATTTTTCATGAGCGGAACTCAAAGATCTAAGACTTTTTCTATGCCTGCTCAGGGCAGATCAAAGTATTGTAGTGCGCCTGCGCAGGACCTCAATACCGGCCTGTGTGTGTGACGCAGGACGTGTCATGCACCCCGGCTTTAGAAGAAGGAGAACAAAGATGGCCGAAAGAGGAGGCATCAGTCCCGGAGAACAGCGCCACCCATTTGACCAGTCTGCATCGCAGCGACCCCCTTGGTGAGTATTATCAAGGGGTTTTTTTATGTTCTACACAGCGGCCTGGGAGCTTATATATAGCACGTTAGAATACTGTATATAAGGGCTCAGTGGTGGTGGCCGCAGCTTATAGGCCACAAATCTGGTGAAAGGTTCCCTTTAAATGTTAATTTCCCTACCATAAACCTTCTCCAAGAGTTTGAGAGAATTTGGCATTACATCCAAATGGCCTCACCACCGCAGACCTTGTGTAACCACACCAACCCAGGACCTCAAAATCCAGCTTCTTCAACTCCAAGATTATCTGTGACCAGCCACGCTGACAGCTGCAGAAACAATCGGTTTGCATAAACAAAGAATTTCTGCACCAACTGTCAGAAACCATCTCAGGGAAGCTCATCTGCATGTGTGTCAACCTCATCGGGGTCTCTGCCTGACTGCAGTTTATCATCGTAACGGACTTGAGTGGGCAAATGCAAATTCTATGAAGTCTGGCATGTTGGAAAGGTGTTCTCCAAGGATGAATCCCATTTTTTTTACTGTACTGGCAAATGGTCACACCAGATAGAGACAACTGGTTTTCAGACCTCCCCAATACTGTAAAACTACATATTTTAGAGTGTCCTTTTATTGTGGCCAGCCTAAGGCACATCTGTTTAATATTCATGCTGTCTAATCAGCAGTTTGATAATCCATCCACCTCACAGGTGTGGCATATCTCATCAAAGGAGAAGTGCTCAGTAACAGATTTAGAGAAATTTGTGAACAATATTTGAGAGAAAACAGCCTTTTGTGTACATAGAAAAAGTCTTAGATCTTTGAGTTCAAACGCGTGAAAAATAGGAACAAAGACATAAATAAGGGTTGCACTTATATTTTTGCTCAGTATACTTGTTTTCTATCAATCTCACCCCCCTCTTCTCTGATTGATTGATCTGGCTTTACAAAAACCAGTGAAGAGTTTAAGTAAATCGAAAACAAGAAGGTGGGAAAGTGATGTGAACTGAACTGCTCTTCCTCGCCAAGGAAGCACCAAGTGACTGTGCTTGGTTTGAACAGTAATTTTGTGCTCATAGACTTTAATGTGCCCCATCCTTGTCCCCTGTAGCAACGTGCCCAATCCTTGTCCCCTGTAGCAACGTGCCCAATCCTTGTCCCCTGTAGCAACGTGCCCAATCCTTGTCCCCTGTAGCAACGTGCCCAATCCTTGTCCCCTGTAGCAACGTGCCCCATCCTTGTCCCCTGTAGCAACGAGCCCCATCCTTGTCCCCTGTAGCAACGAGCCCCATCCTTGTCCCCTGTAGCAACGAGCCCCATCCTTGTCCCCTGTAGCAACGAGCCCCATCCTTGTCCCCTGTAGCAACGAGCCCCATCCTTGTCCCCTGAAGCAACGTGCCCCATCCTTGTCCCCTGTAGCAATGTGCCCCATCCTTGTCCCCTGTAGGAACGTGAACCATCCTTTTCCCCTGTAGTAATGTGCCCATCCTTATGCCCATGCTGGACCCCTTCTTGTACTAATGCCCTCTGTCCTAGTTCCCTTCTTGTAGCAATGTCCCATCCTGTAGTAATACAGTGACGTCATATACCGATGTCAGCGGCTGGCTTCTGATTGGCTGGTGGCTGCCATTGGATAAGCTCTGCAGAGATTTCTTCTGCCTGGCACCACTAATCATTCATCTGAAGTAAAGCGCTGTGATTGCGATGGCCCCTTGCCAAAGCCTGCGTTTGTCACTGCGGGCCGCCAGAAGTGGCCCACGTGTTTAGGCCTCCTGAGATATATATATATATATATATATATATATATATATATATATATATATATATATATGAAATACAGCTGCATGCAGGGATCTATATGTGTAGCAGCATGGCAGAACAGGGGCTTTAAAGAAAGCCCATGGCTGTCATAACTCATTGGCGACCCTTGATCACTTCATAGGATGGGGTGACGAGTGTTGGAAATGACATCCCAATTCTTAACCAACAGCACCTGAGCGGTTAAAATTGTAGAAATCGCAGTAGTTGCCCTCAGTATAACAAAGCCGACATCTGCGCTTTTTGGGGTGGTCTCAGTTCCCGAGTAAGTGCGCATATTCGTTGTAACCATTTGTCAGATATCACCAATGGGTAAATGTATGCATTTTATACTGGAAAATACTTCCTTACCTCAGGGGCAAGATCTCTGTTCCAAAAAGTCAGTCGTGACCAATCAGTGTTTAGGTTAATGGAGGTGAGATGCTCCCCGAGACCATATACATATTGTGAGGGAAGAGATGTGGAGATCTGTAAGAACTGATCTGCAAACAGAAGTGGAGCCAAGGCAGTGTTCACCCTGGAAAAGAAGAAAATAAAAACATTTTTAATAGAAACTATTCTCTCTCCTGAACTTGGGTTTAGAAAGGGATTACACCGTTATGCCAGTTAGATTTTTAAGAATAATTTGGCAGCTGGGTGTCACAAGTTGGGGTGGGCCGCAACACACTATTCAATCAGTGGTGACTATATCAATGCCAGACTATATAGGGAGACCCCCAACTGGTAACTCTCAGATGGCCATTTATATAACTTAAAATGAAAATGGTAACATCCAATTTATTCGTAAATTTCATGGAGAAACAATAGGAAAACACAAAATTATAAAAAGCAGAGATGCTACAGAATCTCATTATTCTACCTGGAATGACCAAACAAGTAAATGGCGCAGTACGATTTGGAATTTATAGAAAATATATATGTTTTCTGAAACAAAATCCATACAATGATTAAAAATAAGTAGAGCCCTCTGGTAATTCGGTGCTTTCTCGTCAGTATGCTCACGTAGAGTTTTGTATATGAACAGGATACGATGCTTAAAAAGGGAAACGGTCATGTGAAAAAAATTACTCAAAAAAAAATAAAAAAAAAATAATAAAAAAAAAACACAAACAAAAAAACCCCACACTTTTTACCTGCAGATATGAGGTTAATCTGCAGGTTAAGGCCATATACACACATTGCAGGAATTTTCTAGAGGAAATCTGCATCTTCTGGCAGAAAAACACACTAAAAACGCATGCGTTTTGGGGCATGAATTCAATAGGTAAAAGGGCTAAAATACGCACCAACAATTGACATGCTGCTAATTATTTTCTGCACCAAATATGCAAGTAAAAAATGAGCACCACGTGCACAGCATTCAGAATTCTCTGACTTTGCGGGCATGAAGAGAGACATGTGGCTTTGGGCCACAATCTGCATCAAAAACTGCACAACGCCTAATAGCTTAATAAACCTTCCCAGCAACGGCACTCTGAGCAAAGCTCTGCTGCCAGGAGGAAATTAACTTTATTCTTAATGGCATTTCCAGGCTGTAACAGTGTGTGCCCTGGGTACTGACTAACAGCCAGTAGTGATGAGCGAGTATGCTTGTTACTACTCGGTACTCGCACGAGTATCACTGTACTCGGGCTACTCGGCGGGGACCGAGTAATCTCGCGATACTCGTGCTTCACTCGTGGTCTTCATCCCTGCATGTTGGCGCTCTTTTGAGAGCCAGCCCTCATGCAGGGATTGGCTGGCAGACCACTGCAATGCCACAGCCCTGTTAGTTGTGGAATTGCAGTGATTGGCCGGCCCGCACAGCGTGACCGAGCCTTTATACCGGCGGGCGCGCTGTGCTCTGCTCACAGCCATCCAGACAGTCAGTGCAGGGAGAGTGTCGCTGCTTCAGGGAAAGGTTTGCGGCCCTTTATAGCTATTTCCGTAGCAGGGCTGCAAACAGTGTGACCAGAAGTCCTTCTCAGGACTATTCTAGTTGTATACAGACAGGCAGGGTATAGCCAGGTCGGAGTACAGTAGCAGAGTCCTTCTCAGGACTATTGTTGCTATATACAGGCAGGGTATAGCCAGGTCGGAATACAGGCTAGTGACCAGAAGAGTCCTTGAGGACTATTGTAGCAGTATACAGGCAGGCAGGGTATATAGCCATTCCTAGTGGTGACCGTATACCAGCCTTCATCATATCTGGGGCTGGTGTACACAGTCTAAAACAGTCCAGATAGTGTCAGACTTCTCAGTAATTGTCGCTCCTAAAAACCTGTTAGGTTCTTATTGCGTCCGTGCTTGCATTTAAAAACCGCACGTGTGTGCCTGTCGGTGGCAGCGTACAGGCTCCATATTGTCCCTGGATAGAGATGTGCATGAGGGCCTCAAAACATTGTTCCCATTGCAAAGGAGCGGGTCTCCTGTCGTTGTAATGCCCATTCTGAAAGAATGGGCGAAAAAATGTAACACTGGGGGTATACCTGAAACAACAGCCTAACTATTGTAACGGTCATCATGATGGCGCATGAGGAGAAGGAGGAGAAGTCCAGCGATTAGCCAGAGTCCAGGTGTTACCATGGGTGAGTGGAGGTACATGGCAAATTCCCGTTACAAACTTTAAATTCCGCTGTCATTTGCTGGTGGTGTGGTGAAGTCTGGCCCAATCCAACCCTTGTTCATCTTGATCAGAGTCAGCCTGTCAGCATTTACAGTTGACAGGCAGGTGCGTTTATCTGTAATGATTCCACCTGCGGCACTAAAAACACGCTCTGACAAAACGCTAGCGGCAGGGCAGGCCAGGACTTCCAAGGCGTAGAGAGCCAATTCATGCCACGTGTCCAGCTTGGATACCCATTAATTGTAAGGCACAGAGGAATGTCGGAGTACAGTTGTTTGATCTGCAAGGTACTCCTTGAGCATCTGGGCAAACTTAGGATTTCTTGTGGCACTACCCCGCACCTCAGGGGCTGTGGTATGTGAGGGGCTGAGAAAACTGTCCCACATCTTAAAGACTGTTCCCCTACCTCTGGCGGATTGGACTTGTGCCCCTCTCGGCTGTACGCCTTGGTTGTCCACTGATTCCTGACCTATGCCGCTAGCGTTTTGTGAGGGGAATGCTTTGCCTACTTCCGCGACTATGGCCTTCTGGAACTGCTGCATTTTGCCTGACCTCTCCGCCTCGGGAATAAGAGACATAAAGTTCTCCTTTTAGCGTGGGTCTAACAGTGTTACCAACCAGTAATGATTGTCGGCCAAGATGTTCTTAACGCGAGGGTCACGAGACAGGCAGCTTACCATAAAGTCAGCCATGTGTGCCAGACTCTTAACAGCCATCACTTCAGTATCCTGACCAACACGATGACTGAACATGCTGTCCTCCTCATCATCATCATCATCTACCCTGTCCTCTGGCCAGCCACGCTGAACCGAGGATATGACTGCATGTCATATCCTCAATTTGGTCAGAGAGTTGCTCCATGTCTTCATCCTCCTCCTCCTCGTCATAGTCCTCCACTGCACGTTGTGATGAGACGAGGCTGGGCTGTGTGTTATCACCCACACCCACTACTGTTTCTTGCTCAAACTCATCGCGCTCCGCCTGCAATGCATCATGGTTGTTTTTTGAGCAGAGGCCATTTTAGAAGGCAGAGAAGCGGTATGGTGACGCTAATAATGTCGTCATCGCCGCTCACCATCTTGGTGGAGTCCTCAAAGTTTTGGCGGATGGTACATAGGTCGGACATCCATCTCCACTCCTCAGGTGTTATGTGTGGAGTTTGACCCATTTCCCGACGGCTTAGCTGATGCAGGTACTCAACAACTGCCCTCTTCTGCTCACATATCCTGACCAACATGTGCAGAGTTGAATTCCAACGCGTGGGGACATCACACACCAGTCTGTGAGCCGGAAGATGCAAATGGCGCTGAAAGCCGGCAAGGCCGGCTGAAGCAGTAGGTGACTTTCGAAAATGTGCAGACAGGTGGCGAACTTTTACCAGCAGATCAGACAGCTCTGGGTATGACTTTAGAAACCGCTGAACCACGAGGTTGAGCACATGGGCCACGCATGGAACATGTGTCAGCTGGCCTCACCTCAAAGCCGCCACCAGGTTCCGGCCATTGTCACACACAACCTTTCCTGGCTTTAGGTTCAGAGGTGTGAGCCAGTGATCTGCCTGCTGTTTCAGAGCTGTCCACACCTCTTCTGCATTGTGGGGTTTGTCACCTATGCAGTTTAGCTTCAGCACAGCCTGTTGCCGCTTCGCCGAGGCAGTGCTGCAGTGCTTCTGTGTCGCCCTGGACAAGCCAGGGGCCACAGAGCACAACACTTACACACCCCACACTCCCTGCAGGCATATCATAGTCAAAACACAAAATCCTTGTTGCCTTCCCCAGGGGCTGTTGTCCACACCAGGGGGTGGAGCCAGGCGGTTGGTCTCCACTCACCAAGGAGGAGGGAAAACACAGGCAGTGAGAGTTAAGCTAAGGAAGTGGAAGGAGGAAAGTAGTAGAGAGGAGAAAAGTGACAGCAAAGAGCCTGAAGTTGGTCCGGGTGTGTGGCCCGGACAGGACAGCAAGGTTGGCAGGATGTGGTAACCGTCTGCAGTGGAGGCCGATTGGAGTCTGCCGTAAGGACCGTGGACGGGTGGTGACCCGGCCGTACCGGACCGGCATACAAAGAGAAGCCAGCACCATTGTCAGGGGCCTTTCGGATCCCGGCAAGGCTTGGTGTCGCCGTGAATTTGCCAAATCCGTTAGTGAAGGGGACCTCAGGGTTTCCAAACAGCCAAGTCCCGATAGAAGGCAACCGTCCAACCGTGAAGGGGAGACACCGCCACCGCCAAGGGCAACCGTCTCCCAGGGCCAGCGCCTGTGGGCAAAAGGGGCTCCTCCGGCCCATATCCAGGTCGGGGAGCGGGTTACCGGTGGGAAACCATCACTACCAACACTTAACTTAGGTGCAGGGAGAGACAGTCATCACTAACCTGCAGGGAGGAACAACCGCAGCCGTCCGAGGGACCCGTCCATCCAGCCACTTGTTTTACCGTGAACTGTGTCATCATCATTGGGCTGAGTGAGTACCTCCGTGCCGTGCGGCACAGCGCTGCCCCTGCGACCCTGCACCTCATCAGGCCCCGCAACCCGCCTGTCATCCATCTCTACCCCATCACCGGGCCCCGAGACAACCAACGCCCCTACCCACGGAGGGGAGAAATAACAACAAAGCTGCTCCCTGTCACAGGCTCCCGGGATCCCCGTCCAGAGCAGCGGTGGTGTCCACACAATCACCACAACCGTGGGTGGCGTCACGGACAATATCCCCAAAACCCAAATGACCCCTTTTCACTCACGGGCGATGAGCGCCGCTCGAGTCCCCGGGATCCGGCCATCGCTCGAGCCACCGAGCAGCAGCAGCCGTAGAGCAGCGGCAGCCGGACCCGAGCAGTGGGAGAGCGCAGCGTCCCCTCCTCCGCCCGCGACACTTCCAGCTTGGGACTGGTGTGGAGGGTAAAGTGGATGAGGATGCGCAGGAGGAGGAGGAGGCTGAGGAGCATGACATTCCGGAGCTGTAGAGTGTGGGTGAAACCCTGACTGAGGTAGGGCCTGCAAAAATTGGTGTGTGAAGGACGTGTTCCGTCCCTCGCTCAGACTGGGTCCCAGCTTCCACAATATTAACCCAGTGTGACGTCAACGAGATGTAGCGGCCTTGCCCACATGCACTTGTCCACGTGTCTGTGGTTAGGTGGACTTTGGCTGAAACAGCGTTGTTCAGGGCACGTGTGATGTTTTGTGACACGTGGTTATGCAATGCGGGGACGGCACACCGGGAGAAATAGTGGCGGCTGGGGACCGAGTAACGTGGGACAGCTGCCACCATCAGGTCGTGGAATGCTTCTGTCTCAACCAGCCTAAAAGGCAACATTTCCAGCGCAAGCAGTCGCGAAATGTTAGCATTTAGAAGTGTGGCATGTGGGGCGTTGGCAGTGTATTTGCGCCTGCGTTCAAAGGTTTGCTGAATGGATAACTGAACGCTGCGCTGGGACAAGGACGTGCTTGATGATGGTGTTATTTCTGCGTGGGCAACTGCAGGTGCAGGGCCGGAGGAGGCTTGTTCGCGGGCAGCATGGACAGGGGATTGGCTCGCATGCACAACAAGCGAAGACGTAGCAGTGACATCAGCAAGCACTGCTCCTCGACTCTGTTGTACATCCCACAAAGTCGGGTGCTTGGCTAACATGTGCCTGATCATGCTGGTGGTGGTCAGGCTGCTAGTTTTGGTACCCCTGCTGATGCTGGCACGGCAGGTGTTGCAAATGGCCTTTTTAGAATCATCTGGAGCCAACTTAAAAAACTGCCAGACTCGGGAAGACCTAACATTTGTACAGGCACCTTGTGTCGTGTTGTTCCGGGGGAACAGTTGCCTGACGTCTGCCTGGGGCCACCACCCTGCTTCTTACTGCCTGATTTGATGCTACGCCTCCCTCCCCCTGTGCACTGCTGTCCTCGCTCTGCATATCCTCCTGCCAGGTTGGGTCAGTTACTGGATCATCCACCACGTCGTCTTCCTCTTCCGCACCCTGCTCCTCCTGACTTCCTGACAATTGTGTCTCATCATCGTCCACCCCTTGTTGAGACACGTTGCCAACTTCGTGAGAACGTGGCTGCTCAAATATTTGGGCATCTGTACATACAATCTCGTCATGGCCCACTTCAACAGGAGCTGGCGAGAGGCCAGAATGTGTGAATGGAAACGTGAACGAACAGCTCTTCCGAGTGTCCAAGTGTGGGATCAGTAATGTCCGAGGACGTGTACTCGGCCTGGTGGTAGGAAGGAGGATCAGGTTCTGAAATGTGCGGTGCAGTATCACGGCTACTGACACTTGACCGTGTGGAAGACATAGTGTTTGTGGTGGTGCCAATCTGACTGGAAGCATTATCCGCCATCCAACTAACAACCTGTTGACACTGGTCTTGGTTCAAGAGCGGTGTACTGCTGCGGTCCCCAAGAATTTGGGACAGGACGTGCGAGCGAGTAGATGTGGCCCTTTGTTGTGGCGAAATTAGAGCTTGCACACGACCTCGGTCTCTGCCTGCACCACCATCACGTCCACTTCCTTGTTCGTTGACAACGCCCTTGCGCATTTTGCAATGCTGTGCTGATGTGTATTCACTAGACTTGTGCGTTATATCCAAGTTTTTGCAAAACGCACACAAGTGCAGCGGAAAGCTGCCACCAACAGGCACACACGTTAAATGCAAGCACGGAGGCACTAAGAACCTAACAGGTCTCTATCCAGGGACAACGTGGAGCCTCCCAATTTTTGGCTGCCCTGCCAAAGGGCTATACTACAATAGACCCACTTCCTTACAATGGGCACTTCAGGTTTACAGGCCCTCATGCACGTCTCTATCCAGGGACAACGTGGAGCCTCCCAATTTTTGGCTGCCCTGCCAAAGGGCTATACTACAATAGACCCACTTCCTTACAATGGGCACTTCAGGTTTACAGGCCCTCATGCACATCTCTATCCAGGGACAATGTGGAGCCTCCCAATTTTTGGCTGCCCTGCCAAAGGGCTATACTACAATAGACCCAGTTCCTTACAATGGGCACTTCAGGTTTACAGGCCCTCATGCACGTCTGTATGCAGGGGCATTGGTGAACCTCACAATTTTGGACTGCCCTGGCAAAGGAAAATACTACAAAGACTCACTTCCTCAAAATGGGCACATTAGACTCAGAGGCCTTTATGTACGTCTCTTCTCAGGGACATCGGAGTGCCACTCAATGTTTTCACGTAAAATCTTTCATGTATTGATCTCAAAAAGTAACATACATTAGCTCTATCTCACTATTGGGTATGTGCCCTTAACATTTCCGCCATGAAAATTCATTTTGGTGTCATTTTGTAAGGTTTTCTGGTGAGTCCGTAAAAATGGCGTAAAACGCGGACAAAATTGTTCACAGCTGTGACTTTTGAGTGATAAATGCTTCAAGGGATCTTCCCCATGCTGTTGCCATGTCATTTGAGCACTCTTCTGAGACTTTTGTGCCATTTTTAGGGTTTCTACATGCTGCCGGGGGTCATTTCACAAAAATACTCGGGTCTCCCATAGGATAACATTGGGCTCGGTGCTCGGGCCGAGTACACGAGTATCTTGGGATGCTCGGCCCGAGCCTCGAGCACCCGAGCTTTTTAGTACTCGCTCATCACTAACAGCCAGCTCTAATGCAGAGCCGGCTTTCAGTCAGTACCCAGTTACAGCTGCTGGTCACTACATATGGCAACTGAACCAGCGTCACAGTCACCCCTATGTCTGGAAGCTGAACGCTGCTGGGAGGAATATAACATTAATTTCCTCCCACCAGTGGGGCTTTAAATGCCTAAATGCCACCGGTGGGCAGGATAAGAAGGCTATTAACCCTATATCTGCAAGTTATGAGGGGTTTTTTTTCCCCTCCGCATGATAAGTTCCCATTAAATAAAACCAAATTGCTCCTGAGGAAGTGTCATGTAAAAGTGGTTATACCTCCACAGCCTTTAAGAGACCATACAGATCAAAATATTGCTGTTGTCGTAACTATATGAAGGAATAAAAAGGATTTTTATATGAAACTTCCTGAAGAGCTCTCGTATGCCTAATGTGTGCTACAGACATCCCTCCTCAGAATGTTTGTTACTTAAGACACGTTTACAATTAAATAAAAAGTATATTCTATTATTTACTAACACACGAATATAAAATATATATATATATATATATATATATATATATATATATATATATATATATATTATAATATATTTATATTATATATAATTTGTATAAAAAGAAATAATTTTAAACAAATGACATAGCGCTCCGCAGTATTTCTCATTCTCAGCACAGACAAAGCTGACGGCTACGGGCTGCCACCCCCATCTGCCTGGCTTTACCTTGGCTGGCAATCAAAATACAGGGAAGCCAATTATTATTTTTTTTTAATTAGTTAAAAAAAAAAAAAAATGCGTGGGCTCCCGCTGTATTTTGATCGCCAGTCAAGTAAAACCAGGCAGCTGGGATTCTAGACAGCCCGTAGCCACCCCTGAAAATGGCGCATTGTTTCTTAGCGCCATTTTCAGGTGTATTACCCCGCTCGTATAGCGGCCCTGGTGGTAATAAAGGGGTTAATACCAGCTTTGTATTTTCAGATGGTAATAAGCCCAAAATTCATGGTGTCACATCAAATTAGACATGGCCACCATGAATTTCTAGTAAACAGTTTAAAAAAAAAAAAACAAAAAAAAAACACCCCACACAACATAGAAATTTGTTCAGCTCTGCTACATTGCTCTGTACAGAGAGAGAGAAACAGGCTGACAGTGAGGGTATGATTCCACTTGCGTTTCGCACTGCACCACCCCGCAAAGCCTGATGCTCTCAGGACAGGAGCGCCTCAGCTGCATAGAAATGCATGCAGCTGACCGCTCCTGTCAGGAGATTGTGCATCGTGATGCGATGCAACACTCGCACAGTGACAATCAAAGTTCAGTTAACAGGACCTTTGATGACGTCATAATCATGTGACCAGTCTATCAGCCAATGTCTGTACAACATTCACACCAGAGTGGTCACATGGCTATGACGTCATGGAAGGTTCTTTAGGCAGTGGTGCTTACCGGGGCGCACAGCAATGATCGGAAGCAAAAGTGGCCGGGAGACAGAGCCTGCAGGATGCATCGCGGGACTTGTAAGTATAATGACAGTGTTTATTATTAACTATATTCTTTATTTTACAGCTCCCCCCCCGCCCCATCCCATAACTGTAAAGTCCTGGATCGGTGATTGGACGCAAGTTCGCGTTATCTTGATCCTGATCTTTACAAAACGATCGGGCGAGGCACCCGATCATCGGGGGGTGGATCGCCCATCACTAGAGCTGATGTTTCAGCCCTAGGATTTGGCTGAGAGCCTTCTCTCTCATACACCGCAGTGCTCATTCTGCAGTGTGCCCATGTTCTCTACTTGAAAGCCACAGACTGAGAAAAGCCACCAACAGAGATGTCTGAGCAAAGCAGTGTGCAGTCCTAAAATTGGACACGCCCGATTGATATCTCAACCTGACAGTCAGCTGACTTCCCCATACACATTACACAGTCGGGCAAACCAATGGATATTGGCGGATGCTGAGGACATTAGTCTAATCTATACGGGAGGCTTAAACCTTATTTACAGTAAATGGTAATCTAACAGCCTATACTACGTTTTCTACAATTTCACGCTTCTAACAATTTGGGAATGCTCTTTGCAATTTTAGCATGTCTGCGCCCCTGTGTAAAAGCAAGGTCTATAAAAAGGCATCTTATGAAGAGTTAAATTTCCGGAAACTCTAATGGACTGCCGAGAGCCCTTGGGCACATTTTGGATTAAATGGAATGCCTATTGAAAGCCATTATCGTGTAATAAGCCTTGCTTGAACAGTGTAAGCCATTACAGCTGCAAATTAGGGCCCAACTTCTTATTAATATTCATGGTTTTGGAATAAGATGTCCACTAATCTCACCAAGGAAATATAGTCAGGCATTTCTATATTTGTAGCCATAAATAAGGATGGGTGAACAGTTTATTGCAGATTAAACAAAATAGCAGGAAAATGTACATCATATTTCTATATAGTATGTGATAATGCTATATCTTTGGATCTTGGTCACTAGACTGACCACAATGTTCAGTGGAGCGGCCATTACACCATAGCTTTTCAGTGACTATAGTCACTTTCTCAACTGACAGGTAATGGAGGAGATGCCAGCCTCAGTGTAGGCCCAGTCAAAATCTAACGCTGATGTGAATGTAAGCATAGTGACACCCCAGCACTGTGCCAGGATGATGAGAAAAGTAAAACTAAGGGACTGTTTTTAGAAGAGCCACATGTAGAATCGCGATGACCTCCATTTTGCCTGGGAGATTTTCTAGACCCGAGTCCTGTTCAGAGATCTGCCGCTGAACTGAAGATCAGCATCGATGGGCTGTGAGACAGGAGCAGCCCATTTATTAATAGGGCCCAATTGGAGGTCAAAGTATGTGACACAAGGTCTGCAGAGAAGCTGCACACTGGGTCGCTTGGCAGACTTTTAGAAAAAGCAAATTAAGCCTGGAGAGTCACTGAGAGAAGACAATAAACTGACCTCAGAAAGTTGCCAAATTAGCATAGTGAAAATAAACACCAAGCAATACTCTGGGTTTGGTGGCCAACCAAGACAGGTTTCATGGTCCTAGGCTGAACCTGGTGGAGTCTACAGCAGACATCAGGATGGGTCGGTTTATTACATCAGCTTAAAAGGATTTGTGAAGCAAAATATAACAAAGTATGGCCAAGTTGGTTTAGTTTTAAAGGACTGAAGACTTTACATTGTGTGATAGGAGGAAGGTCTGGTGAGGAAGGGCTCCTGAAGACCATGCCAGAGCAGTAGTGACCCTCATCCTCAGCATGTCCTGCTAGCTGTGAGTCATACTGTCTAATAACACCATAAGAATCAGTGTGAAGTTATCATTGGCCTGCGGCCTCTTGGTAATCAAGAGAACAAGTGTACTAAATGTCTGTTCCTGCAAAAATACCTAGTGTAAACTGAAACCATCAAACTCTTGTGGCTCACAGATCTACAACTATCAAGCTTGTGGCACTTACGTGTGTGAACAAAAGAAAATACATTTCATATGTATTAATAAAGTTTGGTCTGAGACAAATTTCGTAAAGGAAGTCCACACAAACACCAATGTTATACTGTAGGTATTATTTGCTTATGGCAAAAAGGTAAATTAGTCAACAAGAATTAATTGTGGGCTTAAGGACATGTGAAGAAGAACAAAGAAGAATGAAAAAGAACGAAGAAAAGAGCACTTAGAAGATTGGGAGATGCCCTTTGCAACAACTTGTACGAAATGTCCTACACCTTTTGTGCCTATATATTATACGATTCAACATATTAGAATAGGAGGTTTTTAGGTTTATCTCTCTGCTATCTACGGTATCCACAAATAGACAATTTGGCTGGGAGGAACCACCAGCCTGACATTTTCCCTCCAGGAGAAATGGAGCATTTTTTTTTTTTGCAGGGGGAGGGGTGGGGAAAAACAGGTAGAGACTAAAGGCCCCGTTACACGCAACGACGTATCTAACGATATATTGCCGGGGTCACGGATTCCGTGACGCACATCCGGCATCGTTAGTGATGTCATTGCGTGTGACACCAATGAGCGGCCGTTAACGATGGAAAATACTCACCAAATCGCTCATAGTTGACACGTCGTTCATTTTCAAAAAATCATTGGTTGTTGAGGTCGCAGGTTGTTCATCGTTCCCGAGGCAGCACACATCGCTACGTGTGACACCCCAGGAACGAAGAACAACACCGAACCTGCGGCCGCCCACAATGAGGAAGGAAGGAGGTGGGCGGGATATTCCACCCGCTCATCTCTGCCCCTCTGTGGTGCAAACTGGTCAGATGGGTGGTGCTGTTCTCCGGGACCGGCGCCTCTTCTTTCGGCCATCTTAACCCTCCTTCTTCTGAAGCCTGGGTGCAGGACGCATCCTACGTCATGCACACAGGCCGGTATTGAGGTCCTACGCAGGCGCACTACAATACTTTGATCTGCCCTGCTCAGGGCAGACCAAAATGCGCCTGCACAGGACTTCAATGCTGGCTAGGGTGTATGACGTAGGCTGCATCATGCAGGCCGGCTTCAGAAGGAGGACAAAGATGGCAGAAAGAGGAGGTGCTGGTCCCGGAGAACAGCACCACCCATCTGACCAGTTTGCATCACACCGACCCCCTAGGTGAGTATTAAAAAGTGTTTTTTTATGTTCTACACAGCGGCCTGGGCTCTTATATACAGCATGTTAGAATGCTGTATATAATAGCCCACTGGTGGTGACCGTAGCTTATAGGGCCCAAATCTGGCGACAGGTTCCCTTTAAACAATAGCAGTCTGACTTAGCTATACTAAACAATTAGCAGCCACTTACAGTTCCTGTCCATTGCTCTTTCTTTTTACTACAATACTGAAGGGGTCATCAGTTATTTGGACGTCATACAGAGTATTCGTTGCCTTTCCTTTCACACATGGAGTGTCCATGGGCACTTCATAACGTTTCTGAGCTGGGTCACCAATCTGAAAAGAAATATAAAGTTAAAGCAATCAATGGCAGAAAATAAATAAATAAATAAATAAATAAATAGATACTTACAGTAAAATGCAGTCGGTCATCAGTCTCAAATAACACCACAAGCTGCAAAGTCTTAATATCGTTTGGCATGAAGGTCTCCTTGGATCGGACAAGGGTAGCAGTAAATCCATGTTCTGTCTCGTTCTTGCAGGTCACCTTATAGTCTGGATATGTGGATGGGAAAAAACACCATGGTTGTCCAATACGTGGATTTTTTTTAGTCGGAGAATAGCAGCAACCACGAGCTTCACATTCTTCCTTTGTTACACCCTTATCTGGTAGGCAGTCAAATCTACTGGCAGGGGTCACAGCGCATGTATCCAAGTGAGTGGAGGGCACTGCACTGCAAACTGTACTGACTAAAACAAAGACACTCAGCCCCAATACCATGCTATCGGACCAGCATTTCCTACTTTCAAAACACCTTAGATTCATCATCTTGAGCCACCTGCAAGAATCCAAAATATAACGTTTAAAGAGTATTCCTTTCCACACAATTTAGTAAATAAATTAAATAGATAGGTAGTAATTGTTAGATTAATAGGGATCCTACTTGCTGGGACCCCCATTAGTTGCTAGAACAACTTTTATTATATGGCTGATAATAATGCCTTATAAGCTCTTGGTTCAGAGTGAGAGACAAGACTGGTGAATCCTCCCAATGCATGCACTGAGAGGATTCGTTTGTGTCTGCGCCGGGAATGACTGTCAAGTATATGATATGCATATTCCTGGCCAGAACCAGACTAATGGGTATGGTCATACTCAAGGCAAGTGTATTGAGAGATGTCGCACCCACTACCGAGATTTTGGCTGGGAGTCTGCAGATGTAGCAGAGCTGGAATCGTCGCGGGACCTCGTGTGGATTACGTCAGACCTGAGTGTTTTGGGAGTTAATAAAGAGGTGCAAGAGGGTGTGTGCATTTTATTTCAAATGGATTTTTTTGGTGTTTGGGTTTATTTCTTTTCACTTACAGATTAGTAATGGGGGGTCTCAGACACCTCTCAATACTAATCTAGGGCTTAGACGCAGCTGTAAGCTGTCATTAACCCCTTATTACCCCAATTGTCACTGAATGAGGGAAATCAGCAGGAAATTGGTAAAGTGCATTTCGCATACTTGACCGCGCAGACGCCAATGAATCCTCGCAGATGTAGCAAAGCTGGAATCATCATGGAACCGCGTGTGGATTTCATCGGACCTGGTTGTTTTGGAGTTAATAACGAGGTGCAAGTGGGTGTTTTTGTATTTTATTTCAAATACAATTTTTATTTTCTGTGTTTTGCATTTTATTTATTTTGACTTACAGATTAGCTCCACCCCATTACTAATCTAGGGCTTAAAGGCAGCTGTGAGCTGTCAGTAACCCCTTAACTACCCCGATTGCCACCACACAGGGCAATCGGGATAAGTCAGATAAAGTGCTGGGATTGTCAGATTTGATGGATGCCACAATCCTGGGCGGCTATAGGCTGCTATTTGTAGGCTGGTGGGTCAAATAAGCATGGGTCTTCCCAGCCTGAGAATACCAGCCCCCAGCTGTCGGGCTTTGTCATGGCTGGGCATCAAAATTGGGGGAGGACTGTACACAGTTTGTTTAAATCATTGATTTAAAAATTTTTTTAAAAAAAGCGCATGCGGTTCCTCTAATTTTCATACACATCCAAGATAAGCACACGGCTGGGGGCTGCAACCTGTAGCCGTGGGCTTTATCAGTGCTACTATACGCATCTACACAGTGGTATTTGGAGTATAACAACACTGATCTGTCTGTTGCAGGCAGATCTGCACTGCCTAATTATTACAAGCTCTGTTGTGTAGGCAGAGTGCAGGACAGTTGAGCTATATTGGAAACCAGCAGACAGCGCAATGAGGTAGAACCACACATGCAGCTATATTGATGTAATTGGTAGAAAATGAAAAATTAGTCAGGTTTGTTACCGTATAGGAGCATAAAGTGCACAAAAGATTAGAGTGTATTGTAAAGGTAGAATTGCCATTGTCAATGCTGGAGGCAGAGCAGAACTATGCTAGGTGGAAACCAGCTGAGAGAACCTGACGGTGCCGGATCTATAAGGAGCACTGAAACTACAGCTCGATGGATCCAATGGCAATTGGAGGATAAATATAGCATGGAAGGGCATTCTTTGGGGAGTGGGACAGGGAGCAAAATGGGCCAGATATTTAAAAAAAGTTTTAATGGAATAAATGAATGAATATGTGTTCATAACTATAAGAGGCAGCACATGTCAGCAGCCAAAACTTAAAAGGGATCTTCAGTTTTTATCTTTTAGGCCGGCTTCACACTTGCGATTAACTCGCACGAGGGCAATGCGAGAAAATCTCTCATTGCACTCGGACCAATGTTAATCAATGAGGCAGCTCCCATCTGCTATTTTTTTCTCAGTCCAAATCGGACTGAGAAAAAAAATAAATAAATAAATAAAAAAAAATAAAATCGCAGCATGCTACATTTTGGTGAGTTTCTCGTGCGAGTCTCTTCAATGTAAGTCTATGGGTGCGTGGGGAAAAAAACAACAAAAAAAAAAAAATGGATGTCACACGGACCATCCTAGTGACATCAGTTTTTCTCAATAGATTTCTATCATGTAGCAGAGAACAATGTAAATGCTCCTGTACATAACAGTACATGAGTAGCAGCTGCTGAGGGTAAAAACTGATTGCACACTGACAGCACACTGATGAAAAGTGAAAAGAAATCATCCTACTTTCTGGCATGAGAATCGGACACTCGCAAGTGTGATTCCAGCCTCATTCTGATCAGAGGCTTTCACTACCTAAAAATAATACTATCGGCACTACTCACCATCCCCTGGTCCAAAGCCAACGCTCCACTTACTTGTTTTTTGCTGACATCAGAACTACAGCGCACATGCAGCAGCAAGCAATAACTGGACTCAGCAGATCAATACGCCGAGTCAACTGATTGGCTGCAGCGGTTTAAGAGCGCTGCAGATGTGACATAGGCTGTGGCCTGTCAACCAACAAAGATCTGGGGCAATGGCAGAGGATTGCTGGACCAGGGGAAGGTTATTACTTTTAGGTAGGGCAAGCTCATGGCCTGAAGAAAGTGATGAATTGTGAAAAGAGTCCACCCTTTATATTCTTCAGATCAACAAAGAGGAACAATGTGGGCCTAATGCACAAGTCATCTGTAGGTTATAGTGAAACGCTGTGGTTTTTCTGCTATTTTTGCTGTGCACAGACTTTTACTGTGGTTTCACATCAAGCACAAATGTAGCTGAATCAGACTGCAGTAATTCATTTATGCACGTACCCCAAGATATGCAGAATTAGGGCAGATACACGTCTATGGGGTTATACTGCATTTACATACATGTCCAGTCTCATCAGGAGGTATACAGAGGATTCGGAGCACACGCTCCACTGGATGACATATTGCAGAGCTATACTAGAGAATAGAATTTTGTGCAGTAAAAAAAATAAGTTGACAACATAAGACTTTGGGTCAATAGGATTACGCCCATGAGAATTGTATGACTTTAATTATTAGTGGTTTAAAAAAAAAAACAAATAAATTTGTGAGACTCTTAGGCGGCTTTCATACAGCGTTCCCGTTCAGTGGTCCCATGGGCTTCCATCCCATCCCCCCCCCCCCCGACAAAACAGGTTTTGGATGTATGCGCCGACGGGACCATTGACTATAATGGTGCAGACGCAGTCACCATGTGATCTGTTGTGCACCATTTTCAGGAGTATATGCCTATTGGAGGCAGACACCCAGATGTAGTCTACTATGTCTAGGTGTCCACTTCCATCCAGCGGGTTTTCCCTTACTGGGCTGCTGCTTAGTGTAGTTTTTATGAATTCACTGTTTAATCAGCATTAGATTATCATTACAGGACTACTTGGCATGCTGCAGGTAGTCCAGCATATTCATGAACTCTGATCTGCAGCAGAGAAAACATTGATTTTATCAAAATGACAGCAAACAGCTCAGTAAGTGACATCGCTGGAATAAGGGTCTCTGTCTCTACATTATGATCTCAGATGGGGGAGCAAAGTCCTGGTAACAGAGTGCCTTTAAGGACATTGAAAAGGGTTATGGACAATTCTTTTACAGCTCTGATCACTGTTATAAGAGGCAGAAGCGGGCTTAAAATACATGGTCTGACCTCCCCCTGACACAGACAGATATGTACATCAGGGTGTGCAAAGAGTTCATCAATTTTTTATTTTTTAAACCTGCCAAACAGATCATGGCACCACAATACATGAAAGACAGAAGGAAACATTGTTCTGGTGTGTGGGAACAAGCTGGGCTGCAGGCAGAGGACAGAGGACACTGCAGCTCTGATCTGAGCCTTATTTCCAGAAGTGGGGAGCAGGCCGCCCCCAGAGGAGAGGGCACAGGGGGCAGCTGTCAGTCACTGAAAGCAAAGTGTGTGGCTACAAAGAGGGGAAGCAGAAGTGACCTCCGCCTGCCAGTGCCCGGGGAGCAAGCAGTGCCCATAGGGAAGACAGCAGGGGCTGCTCCGGAGGGCGCTCACACTTACCTCTTCCACAGCTTGGCTCCGGCCGCTCTCCAGCAGGCCCTTTAACAGTAGATCATGTGACCTGTGCACACGTGACCGAGCAGGAAGCGGCATGGGGAAGTGGGCACTGCAGGAGAATACCGACACTGTGCAATGGACGTGTCTCCAGTCACACACACTGTCTGCAGGCGCTACAGAATACTGACACTGAGCAATGGACGTGTCTCCTGTCACACAGTGTCTGCATGTGCAGCTGAATACTGACACTCAGCAATGGACGTGTCACCTGTCACACAGTGTCTGCAGGCTCTGCAGAATACTAATACTCAGAAATGGACGTGTCACCTGCCACACACTGTCTGCAGACGCTACAGAATATTAATACTCAGCAATGAACGTGTCACCTGTCACACAGTGTCTGTATGTGCTGCAGAATACTGACACTGAGCAATGGATGTGTCTCCTGTCACACAGTGTCTGTATGTGCTGCAGAATACTGACACTGAGCAATGGATGTGTCTCCTGTCACACAGTGTCTGCAGGCGCTACAGAATACTATTACTCAGCAATGGACGTGTCACCTGTCACACACTGTCTGCAGGCGCTACAGAATACTAATACTCAGCAATGAACGTGTCACCTGTCACACAGTGTCTGCATGTGCTGCAGAATACTGACACTCAGCAATGGACGTGTCTCTTGTCACACAGTGTCTGCATGTGCTGAAGAACACTGACACTCAGCAATGGACGTGTCGCCTGTCACACAGTTTCTGCATCTGCTGGAGAATACGAACACTCAGGAATGAACGTGTTTCCTGTCACATAGTGTCTGTATGTGCTGCAGAATACTGACACTGAGCAATGGACATGTCTTCTGTCACACACTGTCTGCAGGCGCTACAGAATACTAATATTCAGCAATGAACGTGTCACCTGTCACACAGTGTCTGCATGTGCTGCAGAATACTGACTCTCAGCAATGGATGTGTCTCCTGTCACACACACTGTCTGCAGGCGCTACAGAATACTAATACTCAGCAATGGACGTGTCTCCTGTCACACAGTGTCTGCATCTGCTGGAGAATACGAACACTCAGGAATTGACGTATCTCCTGTCACACAGTGTCTGCATGTGCTGCAGAATACTGACACTGAGCAATGGATGTGTCTACTGTCACACACTGTCTGCAGGCGCTGCAGAATACTGACTCTCAGCAATGGATGTGTTTCCAGTCACACACACTGTCTGCAGGCGCTACAGAATACTAATACTCCTCAATGGACGAGTCACCTGTCACACAGTGTATGCATGTGCTGCAGAATACTGATACTGAGCACTGGACTGGACGTGTGACCTATCACAGTGTCTGCATGTGTTGCAGAATACTGACTCTCAGCAATGGATGTGTCTCCTGTGACACACTGTCTGCAGGCGCTGCAGAATACTGACACTGTGCACTGGACGTGTCACCTGTCACACACTGTCTGTATGTGCTGCAGAATTTTTTATGCGTTTTGTTTTACCATCATAAATGACCTGACAACATGATTCTTCAGTACAATTAAGACATAACTACACTTATGCACATTTTTTAGAATTTTAGTGATGTAAAAATAAATGTGGTTTGTGTCGCCATGTTCTGAGACCCGAAACTCTTCATTTCCATCAGGTAAGCTGTGTGTTGGTTTTTTGTCTTTGCAGATCAAGCTGATATTTTTATTGATACCCCTTTGACATCGTACTTTTGGGGCGACTACCATGTCCTCATCACTTTTTGTTGCATTTGTTTTCCAGTGGTGCAGCAACAACAAATAAAAATGCTGGAGTTGTAGCGTGTTTACATTTTTGTGATTTATGGTGTTTACTGCAGTGACGGATGGTGCAACTGTGGCGCCCCTGACCTGGTCAGGCACCACTGAGTGCTGCACCCATGCTGGGAACAGTACAATACAGGTAATCCAGAAGGCTGACAGGGGTGTGGAACACAGGCGCATAGTGACCAGGTCTCACACATGTACCCATGAGAGGACCCCTGGGGATCCCAGGAGGGGGCAAAGCCTATACCTCCACTGGAATAGTGGCAGGGGGTTAAAAAGCCTCCATCTCCTCTCAAGGGGTGTGGTGGAGAGTCTGGTTGCTAGGTGGCGTAGGCAAGAACAGGAGAGGAGGAGCAGTGAGTCAGTTAGAGGGAGAACTCCAGAGGGCTCAGTGAGGAGCAGACCTGTGGGGCTGATGCTGTCTAACAGCGCCCGCGCAGTGACTACAGACGGGGGAGAACGGTCAACTAGAAGTGCTGCCTGAAAGCCAGCTTCAGCTAGAGAGTGCACGGAGTGGGAAGTAAGGAGACTTCTAGAGAGCACCAGGCCCAACCGGGCGGCAGATCCCGAAGCGAGGATAGATTCACCTTTCCCTGCTAAACCTGCCGGTGTGGGGCTCTTACAGCCCACACCACAACAACCAAAAGCCGCAGCCACGTAACCGCAAGTAGGGCCCATAGGTCACAGGAGGCAAGAGGCTGGAGTGGCCTGGCCCGGGGAACAAGCACACGGCAAAACAAGAAGGGGAGAGAGGCTGCAGCATCTTCCCTGGGTGACCCCCATAGGGACTCAAAGTCGGGGTCACCCCAAACCACCAAGGGCTAAGGAAGGCGAGTTTGTAGTCACCCTCATACAGTCAGCCGGAAGGATACCTGGTTCCCACCTGGTTCATCCCAGCTACGCCCGGGTTACTCACCCTGCCACCTGAAGTGAGTAAAAACCCTGAAAGACACTCTGCCTGTGTGTGGTCATTCTGCGACTTGTGGTACTACAGCTTTACACAGGGCCCTGGGGCTTGCCTCACTCTCAGGAGGCTACTACACCCGACTGCACCCACCATCAGCCCCAGGTGCCTCCTAATCTGCAGTGGCGGTCCCCTCTGACCGCAAATCTGAGAGTGGCGTCACGAGAAAAACCGAAGATTCCCTACCTGTGACCAGAACCAGCTACGTGGAGTCCCTGAAGGTATGCACCGATACAACACCTGTGGGGCTTCACATCTGGCGCTGTGAACAGGATAAGGACTAGACCTGTTCAGACAGGTGACCATGTGCCTGGGCGGTCCGCTTGAAAAATTGGAAGCGCCGCCATATTGCCACCATGAAAAGCGCGCTGAAAAACAACAGCAGCCCGCGCTGGGAGAAGTTACCGCCCACGAAGAGGTGTGGCTACCCAGAGATCCCCTGCAGAGTTCTGACCTTGCCAGCTATGAGAGTGGAAGCGTCGAGAGACGGCGGGAAGGAAAGGAAGCCACAAGCCTGCTGCTGGGAGCGGAGCTGCTGAAAGAGGCAGAGCAGAAGCTGGACAGCTTGTTACAGGAGGCAGCGAAGAGTCCACTGCTGGGAGACCGTGCAGAAGACGGCGCAGAAGAAATGGCGTCTGACCGCAGGAACCCAGAACCAGGCTCCGCTGCCTGGTGGTACCGAGAGCTGGCCCAGTTTTGCAACCGGCTGGAGACCCGGGTCGTGGAGCAGATTCGGGAGGAACGGATGGAACTGCAGGAGCTGACCGCGGCGGTTCGGGCCTATGAAGGGAGAGCTGCATGCCGGGTGTCAGGCGGGATGGCGACGACGCAGACCCCAGTGCTACCAATAACGGGTGAGTCGAATGATGCCCCGGCCCGCGCAAGTGCCCCGACCCCTGCTGCCACGTCCGCGGTCCCTGAAGAGGCGTCCGGTGCGGCGACGCTGAAGCAGGCCGCAGCCACGCCCGGTGCGGCCCTCCAAGCCCCAGCGGCTGCAGCGATGCCCTGCTCGGCCCACCAAGACCCAGTCCCTGCAGCGATGCCCTGCCCGGCCCGCCAGGACCAGGCCGCCGCCATCCTGGGCGCGGCCCGCCAAGACCAGGCCGCCGCCATACAGGGCGCGGCCCGCCAAGCCCAGACTGCTGCAGCGACGTCCAGCCCAGCCTGCACAGAGCCCCCTGCAACAGCGACACTGATCCAGGCCGCCGCCATCCAGGGCGCGGCCCGCCAAGACCAGGCCGCCGCCATACAGGGCGCGGCCCGCCAAGGAAAGACTACCTCAGCATTTACCCCGGCCTGTAAGGCCAGAGCAGACACCGCTCCCCGGTCCACAGAGGTTCCTGATAGGCAGCCCACGGTGGGTGAAGACCCTGCATATTGGCAGATGAAGGCTGACCTGGAGGCCAAATTTCCACAATGGCTGGTGAGCCAGTACATACCCCCTCCGCATACCCCAAAGAGTCTCCTGCTAACTCCTGCAGCAGCTACACCAAGGAGTCCCTCACCTGGGCCGGCCGAAGAGCAGCCATCCCCGGCACTGCCACAGCTGGAGTGCCAGGAAGAACTAAGGGGGAGAGGAGGCCAGGGAGCAGAAGGGTTGACTCCGACTCCAGTGTCACCAGTAGCAGTTGTGTATTCAGAGCCGGAAATGCTGCCATACTCCCGCTGGGACGAGGAGGACCTGACCCCCTCTGCAGAAGAAGAGCTGCCTAAGAGCTTCACCTGGGAGCCCACAGGCATGGATCCAGCCCGCAAGACACGGCGCAGAAGAACACAGTTTGCTCCAGCACCACAGTCTCCTGAACAGAGAGCAGTCACCGCCAGAGACCTAAAGGAGAAGCGTATGTTGAGAGAGTCCAAAGCCCAGGCTAGAGGACCCCTGTGTTATGGCATAGTGGAAGATTTCAACTTGAAAAGTGGTTATGGCTTCATTGTAGCACCAGGAATAAAAGAAGGGATATTTGTAAACCGCAGAGATGTGAACGCTCATCTGCCAAGAGGACACCCTTGCAGAAATCTAAAGATGGGAGATTCCGTTCAGTTCACCCTGCATCAAGGCGAACGAGGACTGTATGCTTTGGGCGTAACGCTATGTCCCAACAAACCTTACAGCCATCCCCTGCAACAAGAAAGACAAGAAAGACAAGAAAGACAAGAAAGACAAGAAAGACAAGAAAGACAAGAAAGACAAGAAAGACAAGAAAGACAAGAAAGACAAGAAAGACAAGATAGAGATAAAGAACCAGATGTAGAAACAGATGAAGACCAAGAACGGAAAGATAAAGATCCTACAGATGAAGACAGAGACAAAGAGCAAGAAAGTCACAGGTGCCAGTGCCCAACGTGCCCTCGCCCTAGTGAAAAAGAGGAGTAAAGTAAAGTACAGAAAAGAAGTACAGAAGTTAAAGTTTTGAAAGTTTTGTTTGCAACGTTCTCAAGTTTAAGAATGCGCCCACAAGAACTATTGTGAGAAACAAACTTAAGGCTATGAACTTGCTATAGCCACAAACTCTCGCAGTGTAAATAGTTACACCAGTGGCACCACCACCAGGGCCAGCCTGTTTAGGGGCTTGGCTCGTCTGCAACCAGGGGGGCCCGTCCGTAGAAAAGGGCCTTGGCTCACCTGCGACCAGAGAGCACGCCTGTTTATGGGGCCTTGGCTCACCACCACAAAGAGGGTACCTGGTCAGCACCAACTGTGGAGGCCGCCTCTGCATCCTGCCAGAAGAGGCTGACGGCGCGGATCCACCAGGCCAGGTAGACCCTGAAACCACCAGCCCATGGAAGCCGCCTCTACATCCTGCCAGAAGTGGCTGAAGTCGCGGCCAACGGGAGAGGAAGATTGGAGGAAAGGTCTGGAGAAACGGATGGCCCAGACCTGGTTACCAACAGGACCGGTGACCTGCCTCCTGAGAGGGTTTTGGGTGGGTTAACGGACTTGTGGGTGGAGGGTGGTGATGTCTGATACCTGGTGGTTTTAAAAATGTTTTACATGTTTTAAGGTTTTATGCATTTTAAAATGTTGTCTTGCAGCCCGAGGACGTGCTGGTGATAACTAAGGGGGAATGTGGCGCCCCTGACCTGGTCAGGCACCACTGAGTGCTGCACCCATGCTGGGAACAGTACAATACAGGTAATCCAGAAGGCTGACAGGGGTGTGGAACACAGGCGCATAGTGACCAGGTCTCACACATGTACCCATGAGAGGACCCCTGGGGATCCCAGGAGGGGGCAAAGCCTATACCTCCACTGGAATAGTGGCAGGGGGTTAAAAAGCCTCCATCTCCTCTCAAGGGGTGTGGTGGAGAGTCTGGTTGCTAGGTGGCGTAGGCAAGAACAGGAGAGGAGGAGCAGTGAGTCAGTTAGAGGGAGAACTCCAGAGGGCTCAGTGAGGAGCAGACCTGTGGGGCTGATGCTGTCTAACAGCGCCCGCGCAGTGACTACAGACGGGGGAGAACGGTCAACTAGAAGTGCTGCCTGAAAGCCAGCTTCAGCTAGAGAGTGCACGGAGTGGGAAGTAAGGAGACTTCTAGAGAGCACCAGGCCCAACCGGGCGGCAGATCCCGAAGCGAGGATAGATTCACCTTTCCCTGCTAAACCTGCCGGTGTGGGGCTCTTACAGCCCACACCACAACAACCAAAAGCCGCAGCCACGTAACCGCAAGTAGGGCCCATAGGTCACAGGAGGCAAGAGGCTGGAGTGGCCTGGCCCGGGGAACAAGCACACGGCAAAACAAGAAGGGGAGAGAGGCTGCAGCATCTTCCCTGGGTGACCCCCATAGGGACTCAAAGTCGGGGTCACCCCAAACCACCAAGGGCTAAGGAAGGCGAGTTTGTAGTCACCCTCATACAGTCAGCCGGAAGGATACCTGGTTCCCACCTGGTTCATCCCAGCTACGCCCGGGTTACTCACCCTGCCACCTGAAGTGAGTAAAAACCCTGAAAGACACTCTGCCTGTGTGTGGTCATTCTGCGACTTGTGGTACTACAGCTTTACACAGGGCCCTGGGGCTTGCCTCACTCTCAGGAGGCTACTACACCCGACTGCACCCACCATCAGCCCCAGGTGCCTCCTAATCTGCAGTGGCGGTCCCCTCTGACCGCAAATCTGAGAGTGGCGTCACGAGAAAAACCGAAGATTCCCTACCTGTGACCAGAACCAGCTACGTGGAGTCCCTGAAGGTATGCACCGATACAACACCTGTGGGGCTTCACACAACCTGTGCAGCCGCAAGGGGCCCAAGAGGCAAGGGGGCCCAAATGCAGCTCCCAAACTGGTGAAATTTTAGCTATTTAGCTGAAATACATGTACAGTATTGTTCTTGCACAGGGACTCTCTTCTGTCTGTGTCTGCCAGTGGTTTACTGTATGGATAAAATATAAAGGGGTTAAAGGGAACCTGTTATGCCTGCTTTACACGAGACGATCTATCGTGCGATAGATCGTCGGGGTCACGGTTTCTGTGACGCACATCCGGCATCGCTGCGACGTCGTCTCGTGTGACACCTCCTAGCGACGCAGTATCGCTCACAAATCGTGAGTCGTGTACTCGTCGCTAGGTTTCATAATATCGTTTATGAAACATGGCGCCAGTTGTTCATCGTTTCCGTGGCATCACACGTTGCTCCGTGTGACACCACGGGAACGATGAACATCGCTTACCTGCATCCCGCTATGTGGAAGAAAGAAGGTGGGCGGGATATTTACATCCCGCTCATCTCTGCCCCTCTGCCTCTATTGGCTGGCCGCTGTGTGACGTCGCTGTGATGCCGAACGTCCCTCCCACTCCAGGAAGTGGATGTTCGCCGCCCACAGCGACGTCGCACGGGAGGTAAGTGCATGTGACGGGGGTTTACGACTTTGTGCGCCAGGGGCAATCAATTTCCCGTGACGCACAAACGACGGGGGCGGGTACAATCGATCGTGAAATCACACGGTCGATCGTACCATGTAAAGCAGGCTTTAGAACTATGGACAGTTCACAAATGCTATTATAGTGAGATATTCAGCAATTCCTTCAATAATTTTTACTTTTACAAGAATGCACTTTTATCCTGCAGGGTCACATATACTGAGGCAGGATTACTCCCCTACGGTATCTCTGAGGCCCCCTTCACGCATCAGTGTAACCAGTACAAATTATGTCCAACTTCACACGTACTGGAGATACCATTACAGTCATACTCATTAAAATAGGTGTTGATTTTCACACCTGTATGTCTTCACACAGATCGTATGTCCATGTGAATCGCAAGTGTGCCCGTGTGATCCATAAGGAGACATATTCATTTTATTACCGTCAGTACACATGAAAAGGGCCAATAGAAGTCTATGGGTCTGTGAAAAATACTTACATGACATCCATGTGCCGTCCATGTGACAAAGACCAGAATTAAATGCATTCAAGAAATTAAAGACGTGGTAGATTAGATTAGACAGATAGATAGATGATAGAGAGAGATGGATAGAGAGATTGGTGATAGATAAGCTAGCTGTAAAATGTATTTAGCTATTAGCCAAATAAATAATTTAAAAAAAAACGACTTGGGTTTCCCCCCATTTTTGATAACCAGCAAAGGTAAAGCAGGCAGCTGGGGGCTGATATTATAAGGCTGGGAAGGTCCATAGGTATTGGACCCTTACCAGCCTAAATATACCAGACCACAGCCACCCTAGGAGTGGTGCATCAGATCACATGCTCCAATTCTAGCGATTCCCCTAGCCTCCTCCCGATTGCCCTGGTGCAGTGGCTATCGGGGTATCGGTTTATGGGTTTGATATCAGTTGTGTAGTGTCAGCTGGCATCAAGCCCTCGTTAAAGTAATGGAGAGGTGTGACTCAGACACTCCATTACTAATCCAGTAATCCAAAAAAGAAAAGATATACACATGAAAAAAATAATTTATTTCAATAACCACTTCCTGAAACTTTCCCTCGTTTTGCCATTTTTAAAAAAAAAAAAAACAAACAAAAAAAACCATTCAGCTCTGCCACCAAATCCGCCGTAGTCCCAAAAAATTAATATCGGAAAAAAACCCACAAACACACACACACACACACAGTGTGTAACTCGACGACTCTGAAGAGTAATAACGTTACTAATGTGATCGTTTTTCAGAGGCGGCGAATCTCGCAGTGCAGTGTGACTCGGAATTACCTGTAAGCAAAGTCTATGGTGTGTCGGAATGACGCTCTATAGACTTTGTTCGTCGGATTCCCTGGACTACGTCAGATCAGGTGGGATATTTTTTTCACTTTCAAAGTGGTGAGCAGGGGGTGGGTCTTGTTTTATTTCTCTATGTTTGTGGGGGGGGTTTCAGATATCTTTTTTTGGACTCTGACGTATTTGGTGGACTACAGGGGATTACTTGGACTACTGCGGAGCTGCATGGGATTTTTTTTTTTAATAAAATGGTAAACAAGGGAAAATTTTAGGCAGTGTTTACTGAAATAAATTATTTTTGTGTGTATGCGTGTCTTTTTTTGGAGGGGGATTACTGAGCTACTAATGAGGGAGTCTGATAGACTCTCCATTACAAACACCAAGGCTTAATACCAGATGACACTACACAGTTGAGATCAACCCCAACTACCATTACCCCGATTGCTGGACCAGCACAATCAGGAAGAGCCACAATTGGCACATCCAATGGATGAGCCACTTCTGGGGTGTCTGCGGCCTGGTATTTTTAGGCTGGGAAGGGCCAAATAACTACCGTACTTTTTTTCAATTAATTATTTATTTGGTTATTAGCTGTAAAATTGTCTGCCTGTCTGTATTCTATCTATCTTTGCAGATCTTTAAAGGGAACCAACCAGCAAGGGTTGAACCCTGTGGATTGGCAACTTGTGTTGGTGCTCACAGTGGGGAGCAAATATCTGACTAAGTGGCAACAACTAATAACCAAAGCTTGCACCTGGCTCCTTAAAAGGCCAGTGAACTGTTTCTCATTCCTCCTGAGGAACCAGAGGAGAGGTTGCTACACACAACTAACCAAGATAAGGAAAGTGTGCAGGGTTAAACAGAAACCCTAGGTGAGTAAACTTAAAGCATGTGTACAAGGGGAAAAAGGAGAATAATAAATGCAAGCAAGGGTAACTTACAACCAACCTGGGGGGGCGTGGCCAGCAGGCAGCATGAGCGGTCGCATCTGAGAGCAGCTCCGCAGTCCAACGCTGATATATACTATTAATCCTGCCGAAATTGGTGCCTAAATACACCTCCGGATTACCTGTGGTGCGGTGAGCATTTTGATCGGTACCATGAGTAGAGGTCGCAGTGCAGCGGCGGCTGAGAAGCTGAAGAAGTTTGCTCGGGACTCCCAGCAAGATGGCGCCGGCAAGCAGGCAGAGCGGGAATCCAGTGAGGCGGAGGAGGAGGAGAGCATGGAGGCCGGATCCAAGGAATCACAGGAGCTAACCTTACAGCAAGTTACTTCGCAATTATTTGCAGCGATCCAGGATTCAAAAGTGTCGCTGACGGGTAAAATTGAGGAGGTTAAGATCGATGTGGGTCTCCTCAGGCTGGATTTGCAAAACCTGAGAGAGCGGGTAAAGGAGACGGAGCAGCGGATCTCCACGCTGGAAGACGACGCAAGAGCGACGCCGGGCAGATTGTCCTCTTTGGAAAGCGCGGCAAACAACTGGGCGCAGAGGGCTGATGATCTGGAAAATCGCCTGCGTCGCAATAATTTAAGAATTCTGGGGATGCCGGAGAGGGCAGAAGGGAGCGACCCATGTAAGTTCATGGAAACATGGCTCTCCGAAACTTTCCCTGATGCGACACTGTCAGCGGCATTCGCCATAGAAAGAGCCCACCGGGTACCGGCCAGACCTCCTCCCCCAGGAGCGCAGCCTAGACCTCTCCTGGCCCGACTGTTGAGCAGCAGGGATAGAGATGCGATCCTTGGTGCGGCGCGACGCAAGGGCCCGATCTTACACAACAACGCTCCCATATTGATCTTCCCTGACTTCTCTGCATCTCTCCAGAAAACGAGGGCATCCTTCATTCAGGTGAAAAAACGCCTTAGAGAACACCAAATTGCTTACTCCATGATCTTCACAGCCCGGCTCAGAGTGGTTCATCAAGAGCGATCCCTGTTCTTTACTTCTCCTGCGGAAGCGGATGACTGGATTAACACACTGAAGAGGAAGCGCTGATGCGTTACAGTCACGGGCGATGCCTGGAGGGTCGTTGTTGTGATGGCGTCGCGGTTCTGATTCACTTATTTCATCTTCTTTGGAGTGAGGTCGGTGATGCGACTCTAATCCTTGGGACGTTGTGTCTGAAATCACTGCTGAGATCGTTTTAGGATCATCCTACGCAGGTACTCGGCGTCCCTTGACACTGAAGGCGCGAAATATTTTTGTTTGCTTCATCCCTCCTGGCATGTGAGTGGAGCGGGGCGCGGGATCGCAATTGCGTTCACGTCCTGGTCTTCTGGTTCCAGTTCGTTGGGAAGCTGATCTCATCGGGAGGCGCTGGTGCGCTTGTGACCCCCCCGGAGGCATGTGAGTTTCCGGATGTGTCTATTATTGGTCTTCCATCGAGCCGGTTTCCAGGTTTGGCCCTCCTCGTGAGCGGGTAGCTTGGGGTCGCACCTTTGTATGTGACGGGTCCTGCGTTCTCCGGGATCATTGTTTAGCCCAGTTTGAGCTCCGGATTACTCGTCGCTGATGGGACCGGATCGAGTTGACACCAGACGGGACATGGGTCAGGCCGCTGTGGCGGCGCCCCGAACTCTTTCATGCGATCTTGTTTTATCCTGTATTTTTTTGGATCCAAATTGGAACTTTACTCTGGGCCCGCAGTATTTGGCAACGCACTTAAGTTCATAAGGTTGTATTCTGCTTTTTTAGAGCTATATCAAGTTTCTAAGGTTACCATACGTCATAATAACTTATAGTCTAAGGTCACCTGCAAACTCCTCTCTTAGCTCCTTCACACTCCCACCTCTTCCTCCCCCCTCCCCCCCCTTATCAGCTTAATTCCTCATCCCCCTTCACCTCACCTCCCTACTTTCTTATTGTTCTTTTATTTTCCTTCTTCCTTCAGTCTTCATACTTTTTCTCCTTCTCCTATCTCTACATTCTCTCTCTCTTGCCCCCTCTTCTATCTCCTATCTTAATCTCTCCCCTTTCTCTTTCTCTCCCTATCCTACTTCTCTTTCTTTCTCCTCCTCTCCCCCCTTTTTTTTTTTTACTCTCTTTCTCTCCTCCCCTCTTCCCTCCTCATCTCTCCTTCCCTTCTTTTTCTATCCTCTTCTTCTCTCTCTCTTACTTCTATCCCTATCTATTCTTGGTCCTTTCACTTATGCACGATTAAAGGCTATGCTGCAGGGTAATTCATTTTATTGGACTGCAGGAGAAGCTTAAGTCCTTGTTTGAGGACACCCCCGTACCAAGTACACCATCTAGCCACGTTGGTTCACCCTAGTCGTTGCTAGGGAAAATCTCTCCTGGTCGCACTACTGGACCAGTTTTTATCGGCTGCGTGTGCGCAACCGATAGTTTGTATTTAAGGGTACGTTTACCCAAGTTCTACTGTAGGTTAAGTTTTTGACATTTTTCTAGCAATTTAGCAAGTGGTATCTCTCAATGGCTTTAAGCTTGATGACATGGAATGTTAGCAGGTAACGGGCGGCAGTATTCGCCCATATCAAAAGATCCAAAGCTCAGATTGTATGTTTACAGGAGACCCATTTATTGTTGGAAACCACTAGAGTGCTTCAGAAGCCTTGGGTTCAATGGTCAGCTCACTCTGTTCATTCCTCATATTCTAGGGGAGTATCGGTACTAATTCACAAAGCACTGCGGTGGGACCCGGGTAAGATTATAAAGGATAATGATGGGAGGTATGTGTTTATCCAGGCTCATATCGATGGGGTTATGATAGTGATTCTAGCCATATACATCCCCCCTGCAATGGGAATCTCGATTCTGTATGAGGCGGCTAAGTTTGCCTCACAATTCCCACAAGCTTTGGTGCTCTGCATGGGGGACTTTAATTTGATTAATAACACAGGACTGGATAGATTCAACACCCGACAGGTCCCGATCTCCCCCACGATACAAACTAGACTGAGTGCATTCCTACAGGAGGTGGGTTGGTGTGACATGTGGCGGTTTTTTAACCCAGTATTGAGAGAATATACATGTTATACTCCAGGGAAAAACTCATTATCTCGAATTGATTACATATGTGGAAATGAAAGAGTATGTGCCCATATACAATCGGTATGTCACCTGCCCAGATCAGTATCAGATCACTCCCCGGTATTTGTAGGCATTAAATGGGAAGGTTGTAAATCTCGTAAAGTGTCACGGAAGATTAACCCTTGGTGGCTTTCACTCTTTGGTACCAATGACAGGATTCCTGATCAGCTCAGGGCATACACGGAAATGAACTCTGTGGAAGAGAATCACTCGGCCTATTGGGACGCGCTCAAGGCGTATTTGAGGGGATGCTGTCACTCCTCTATCTCTTATATCAAGAAACAGGTGGCCAGAGAGGAGGAGGAACTGGCCACCCAAAATAGAGTGCTTGAACATAGATTCACCTCGGACCCCTCTGAGGAAAACAGATCTCAATGGCTACAGGCTGGGAGGAAATATCTGTTGTACTTGCAGGATAAGGCTAAGAGACATGTATTCTTCACGAGCCAGAGATATTTTGAGCAAGGGAACCAATCCAGTAGCTTACTAGCGTTCCTGGTGCGTCAATCCAATAGCTCATCTGCGGTCCTTAAGATCTGAGACCCTAGTGGTGAATCAATCACTTCCGTCAATGGTATTCTGGAGGTATTTCTGGACTTCTATAGGAACCTGTATGAGTCCAGGCTGACCGTGTCAAGGGAGGAGATCGCCGATTACTTGCGAGATCTGGAGTTTCCCAGATTGACTTCGGCCCAGAGATCGGCCCTGGACGAGCCTATTAGTATGGAGGAGATGGTGGAGGCGATGGGGACCCTCAATAAAGGTAAGGCGTCTGGGCCAGACGGACTCCCGATTGAAATTTTTGACAAATATCGGGGGGAGCTGGCTCCAGCCCTCCTGGAGACGGTTGAGGCTTTGTTCCGCAGGGGACGGTTGCCTGATTCCTTTTATGAGGCAACCATCGTCCTACTATTGAAACCAGATAAGGATCCATTGGATTGTGGCTCGTACAGACCGATCTCTTTGTTGAACTCTGATTACAAAATTCTTACCAAAATTCTAGCAACTAGACTCAATAAAGTGGTCTCCTCTATAGTACATGAGGATCAGTCGGGATTCATCCCGGGTAGGAGTACCTCGGATAATCTGAGGAGGGCGCAGGTGGTCTTACAGATGGGCACCAAGTTAGAGGAGGATTGGGCTCTGGTCTCCCTGGATGCGGCCAAAGCCTTCGACTCTATAGAATGGCCATACCTGCTGGAGGTGCTGCGGGCATTTGGTTTCGGCAACGAATTTATCAGATGGATTGAGATTATATATAAAGCTCCATCTGCTAACATTCAGGTGGGTGGCGGGGTGGCGGAAACTTTCCCTTTGGGGAGGGGAACCAGACAGGGATGTCCCCTATCCCCTCTCCTGTTCGCCCTTGCCATGGAACCACTGGCGGTGCGCATTCGAGCGGACCCAATCTACCGGGGAGTGAGACACTGTAAGGGAGATGAACGTTTGTCTTTGTATGCAGACGATTTGTTATTGTTTGCATCTGATCTGGATTCCTCCATTCCTAGAGCCGTGCAATTTATTGATCGATTTGGGGAGTTCTCGGGTCTGTCAATAAACTGGTCAAAGTCGTACCTCCTCTTTCTGTCTCGGAACAGAGAGGAACTGGTGCCCGCATATGTAGGGTTCCGGTGGTGGATCATTTTAAATATCTTGGAATTATACTGGCAGGAAGCCCTTCGGAGATGATAGCAAGAAATATTGCCCCCTTATTATCACACTTCGGGGAGAAATTTCATAGATGGAGCCAACTCCCACTATCAGTGGCGGGAAGGATTAACCTCCTTAAAATGATAGTGCAACCAAAGTGTCTCTATATTACCCAGCATGTATTTGTACAGATTCCCCGCTCTTTCTTTCGGTCCCTGGAATCTTTAATGATTACCTTTGTCTGGGGCACATCCAGATCAAGGGTCCAATTGGCCAAATTACAGAGACCCAAGGACATGGGGGGTTTGGCCCTTCCTGATCTTTATATATACTATCTGGCCGGACAATTGAAATATCTGGGTCAATGGACACTCCCCGGGGTTAGGGGTTCTCCGGAGGGACTCCTGGCAGAGTTCACAGGTGTGGATCTCCTGTGGCCATTGCTGACGGATCACAGGAGGGCCCCTGAGGGTCGTGTCCTCCCGATGCACAAATTGGGGGCCATGATCTGGAAAGAGGCTAAAGCCGTATTCGGATTTCATGATGTACCAACTGAGACACCCATATGGGATAACCTGGACCTTCCACACTTTTGTGGGTTGCCGGGGTTTGGCGAATGGAGGAATCGCGGAATAGTCTCCCTGGGATCACTGGTCCGGGATGGTGAACTCCGCCCCTTTGCACAACTGCGGACAGAATTCTATTTGCCGGAATCTCATGGGTTTCAGTATCTCCAGATTAGGCACGCCTTTCGAGCTCAGTTCTCTGGCTGTGGGGTTAGATTCTCTTCCTTCCCAGTCATTGGAATTATTAGATCACAGGGCCCTGGTGGTCTTATTTCTAAACTTTACTCCTTCCTCATTCGGGCCAAGGCCATGAATAGTCCTCTTTCTGTCCGTGAGAGGTGGAGTGCCAGGATTCCTGAAATTGATGATGTAGTGTGGGACGACATTGTCGAATCCCACACGCTGGTCTCTCCTGCAGTTAATAATAGACTGATTCAGTTATATATAATACACCAAAGTTATATCACTCCCCAGAGACTGAACAAGATGAAAAAGACGAATAAATCGGTGGGGATGGGCTGTCCGAGATGCGGGAGAGACGGTGCTGATTTCTGGCACATGATATGGGATTGCCGAGTCATTCTCTTCTATTGGAGTGAGATTGTAACGACTCTTACCGCCATACTTCAAAAAACGGTTGCTATGTGCCCAATCCTGTGTCTATTTGGGGTGGTGGATGTACACTCCTGGTCCCAAGATGAGAACCTATTAATAAAAAAGGTCCTTTTTCTGGCCCGGAAGGGCATTATACTAAATTGGATGAGCAATCATCCCCCAACTAGAGCCTCTTGGATTGCATTGGTAAATGCTATAATTCCATCAGAACAATTTGTTAATAAGACAAGAGGCTCTTTAAATAAATTCGACAAAATATGGGGTAGATGGATGGGATCGCCCTTGACTGGAGGATCACCCGGTTCTCTGGCTGATAACCTACAATCGGTATTATCGCAACAATAGCCAATAGTGCCCCGGTAGGCGGAAAGGAGACACATGTGATTCATGATACACTATATCAGGGATATTACGAGATCCCTGAAACCTGGGTTGCACTCTCCTTGACAATATGGGCTTTTTGCCTCAAGATGGATATGTCTCGCGAGCTAACACCTTTGCTATGTTTGATGTACTATGACCATGCTGAAAGTAATAGACGTTGATTTGATTGTGGTTGCTTTATTACTCTGATTATCAACCAGTTTACATGTACCTTCTTTTACTGTACAATTTGCTGACTTATTCTCTAATGTAATGATTTACTTAACTTTCAATAAAACGAGTTTAAAAAAAAAAAAAAACTTACAACCAACCTAACAGAAAACAGAAAAAAGGTGTAGTGAAGACAGATGAGAAAACACAGAGCAATAACAACACTGGTCTCTGCCTAACAGGCAAAACCACTTGGCTGCCGAGCTGGAACTCCTTAGCAGAAATCCATCTAGAAATATAGCCAGCAAAGAAGGCAGGTGCAAGGGAGTATAAATAGCCCCACCCGGGATGTGATAAGACAGAAACAAATAGGGAAAGTGAGAACACCTGACTAACTGCAACCAAGGGAAGAAAAGCAATGATATGAGAACCATCAGCAATTGAACAGAGACTGACCAGGCTGTGGCTCAGTGTTGAAGGAAGCCGAACACGCAACAAGGTCACCAAATTGAGTATCGAACCTGAGTCATAACAAGGACCTGTTTTCAGAGTTACCAGGTCTCACATAGGTTATATTGACAGATCAGCTGAGACACAGGCGCGGGAGCGCCCCTGCTATGACACATTGAGCGGCTCATTTGACAAAGACCCAACGGGTCGAAACCTTTCTGTTGCTATTTTCTATGTCTCCAACTGTCCACCATCTGTTCGTCTCAAATAAACTAAACACTATTGCATAAAAATTTTGAAGAGTGCGGTGAACTTTTGTTATATATCACATAGGTTATAGAGCATGAAGTACTCACTGAGCCTTATTTGTGCATCAATCTGAAACCCTATCAGATTTCAGAAGCCTGCTGAGAAGTGATCTCGAAAGAGGTGAAGCAGATGTTGAGTCTGGGTGTTATTGAAGTGCCAAAGAGTGGCTAGTCCAGTCCCATAGTGCTGGTACCAAAGACACATGGGGAATGGCTGTTTTGCAATGACTACCAGAGCTGAATGAAGTCTCTAAATTTGATACGTACCCAATGTCTCGGGTGAATGAACTTACATTACCACCTTTGACCTCACAAAGAGACCATCCATATTTCAGAGTGCCAAGGAAGGACAGCCTTCTCAATAGCAAAAAGATGTTACCAGTATGTTAGGAGTTGTAGGGTGCTCCAGCCACCGTCCAGAAATCAAAGGACTGGGTCCTAGCACAGTACAAGAAGTATGCTATGGCCTTCCTGAATGACATTGTGGTATTCAGCTGAGATTAGGGAAATCACCTAAACAAAGTCCAGGCAATACTTGATGGTCTCAGGAAGGCGAGCTTTACCATCAACCCGAAGAAATGCGCCATAGGGATGGACAAAAGCCAAGTATTTAGACTTTGTTGTAGGGAAGCTGTCCATGTGCGAGAGGAACGACTCCATAGTGGAGAAAGAATGTTTAGCCATCAAGTGGGCATTGGGCACTCTGAGGTACTACTTATTTGGGCAGGAAATTCAGGCTGGTATCCGACCATACCCCGCTAAGGTGGGAGAAGGGGAACTATGCTCAGGTGACTTAGTGTTCTCTTGCCTTGCAGAATTTTAGTTTTAGGGTGGAGCACAGGCTTGGAAAGCAGCACAGGAATGCAGATGTCCTATGAAGGGTGCATTGTAAGCTGGCAGAAGGTGCCGAGCCCCCCAGCTTTGAGCGAGGTTGGGGGAGGGATATGTATGTATGTAAGGGGGCAGCTGGTCCTGGACAGACGGTATGTGTAATCGAGGTTGCAAGCCTGGACGATGTAGGACTCGAAGAAGCAGGCTCTAGCACATATAGTGCTGAAAGGTTTTTTTTGTTTTTTTTTTATTAAAAAGGTCCTGGATTTTTGATTCAGGTTTTAGAAACGGCCAAAGTTTAAGGGTGTGGAACTGGCTATAAAAGGCAGTTCATTTGCCTCATTAGTGTTGGGGAGTTGAGGTGGAGACTCTGGTAGTCAGCTGACTGGGTCTGAGGACGTAAAAGATCTATATGGATTGTTTTGTTTATTTTGTTTTTCCTTATACTTATTCAAGAGAAAGGCTGTTTATTTTTTGTTCAAATATTCCTGGATTGGTATAAATCACACTGCCTATTGCCTACCTTGTCTGCTGATGGTGAATGAATCCCTTACAGTAGTTTGACAAGAGACAAAGGTGTGCCACAACTGATATCTCTGTGTCCCGCTAGAGCAGGGATGCATGCACAAACGTTTCCGGTCTGGTGACCACTCTAACACTGAACCAATTCCAGGAGCCACAATAAAGCTTAAGAGAATGGGGGGTTTATTCTCCCCATTTACACTCAGATCAGCAGCTACTAGAGGACAGAATGACATTACATGTTGCCTTCGGCCCCTAGAACGCAGGTTGTGCTCCTCTACCATAGACGGATTACACTTGACAACAGGCAGTAGACAGGAAGGTAGACAGAAGGTAGACACTTGATCAGCACTTTGGATTCATTTTTCTTAGATAATACAACATCGATTTTACAGAAAGTTATTTGGTCAGATGAGATGAAGGTATCAGAAAGCACAGTATCTTTTATCATGTTCTTTATTGAATACCAGCACATTCTGGCTACTTTCTTAAATTAAAACATGACATTTGTAAGATAATATAAGAAGCTATAATTCATGGTGTTCTCTCTGTTGCACTCTCCTGTGCTCCTAGCCTTGATTGTAGCGCAAGGCTTATGTTATGCAGCACACTCTGATACTGCGGATACTCCTGCTGGATCTGGTGAATGATCGTGCTAACTGTGTGCATGCGGGACTCTTGTTTGTGCTGCTCTGCTTCCAAGGTTTGTGGGCTGCTGAAAATTGGGATATATTTGCCATCCTTAACAGCCTGCAAATGCTTCACACGAGTCTGAAGGGCCACAATCTGTGACAGGTTCTAATTCGATGGGAGAAAAAGAGAAAATTCTCAGCGTTAGTTTAAGAATGCAGAATTTTTCATGCTCATTACAAAATGGCGAGACAGGTTGGACCGGCGCGATCTATTCTAACAGGTATCCGGCTAGGGCTACACGGCAACTTGGCTGCAACAGTCATCACATGACCGAAGTCCGCTCACTACCACTGCTACATCGAAGCGCTATATTATACATTGTGACACCTACAAGACTGTGACAAGCAAGCTGCAAAAAAGCCAACTAGGTCTGATTTTTTTTTGTGACTTCCGTGTTGCAGTCATGGTAGTCAAGGTGTCACAATGCGACCTCATTCACCTGTATTGTGCTGCGATGTAATAGCAGCACCGAGCATACTTTAATTTTGGGACTGCTATTATGGCAAATGGCACCATATAGCCGTAGTCTAACAGCTCCTCGTTCTTCGGTTTCCGTCCAACTTTTGGACCGCTACCGATCAACAAGTTATCACCTATCCTGTGGATAGGAGATAACTTTCTTCCTCTGGTAAACCCCTTTAAAGAACAGATGTAATGTTACCTGACGCTTCTTTTCTTGCAGCTGCTCAATGTCATTTTCCATGGAGCTGGTGTCTAATTTCAGGCTGGAGATATGATGCTGCTTTTCTGAAATGGCAGTAGTGATTGTCTTCTGAGTGTCTTCAAGGTCAGAGATAGTGCTGTTACAGTCGTCTGTACTCTATACAATATAAAGGAAAATAAATTACTATATTTATTATGTTCTATATTATATTACTATGTTTATATTATGTTTTCAGGGTGTTGTGCAGTGTTATTTTTCCACCACACATAACGTTTTGTATTTAGCCGAAAAAGTTGCACTTTAGTCTCTTCTGTCCAGACCACCTTCTTCCACATGCTAGCTGTGTCTCCCACATGGCTTTTTGCATACTGTATACTGGACTTGTTATGGTTTGCTTTCAAAAATGGCTTTCTTCTTGCCACTCCTCCCTAAGGCCAGATTTGTGGAGTATACAACTTAAGGGGGCTTTACACGCTGCAATATCGTTAATGAATTATCGTCGGGGTCACGGTGTTTGTGACGCACATCCGGCGTCATTAACGATATCGCAGTGTGTTGCAAGGACGAGCGACCTTAAACGATCGAAAAAGCGGTCAAAATCGTTTGCCGCGGAGAGGTCGTCCTGAAACAAAAAATCTTTTCAGGATGATAGCGATGTTGTTCCTCGTTCCTGCAGCACCACACATCGCTGTGTGTGACACCGCAGGAGCGACGAACATCTCCTTACCTGCCTCTACTGGCAATGCGGAAGGAAGGAGGTGGGTGGGATGTTATGTCCCGCTCATCTCCGCCCCTCCGCTTCTATTGGACGCCTGCCTTGTGACGTCGCTATGACGCCGCACGAACTGCCCTCTTAGAAAGGAGGCGGTTCGCCGGCCAGAGCGACGTCGCAGGGTAGGTAAGTCCGTGTGACGGGGGTAAGCGAGGTTGTGCGCCACGGGCAGTGATTTGCCCGTGTCGCACAACCGACGGGGGCGGGTACGATCGCTTGCGATCTTGCTAGCGAGATCGCAGCATGTAAAGCCAGTTTTATAGTTGTCCTTTGGACAGATTCTCGCACCTAAGCTATGGATCTCTGCAGCTCCTCCTCCATTTGCTGCTTCTCTAATTACTGCCCTCCTTGATTTTTCATATCAGTATAGGTGGTCGGGCATGTCTTGGTTGGTTCGCAATTGTGCTATACTCCTATTTTTTGGATGATAGATTGAACAGCGCTGTGTGAGATATTCAAAGGTTGGCCTATTTTTTTTCACAACCTAACCCGGCTTTATTCTTCTCCACAACTTTATCCCCGACCTGTCAGGTGTGTTTCTTGTTTTTTATGATGTGGTTTGATCCTTAATGTTCTCAAACAAACCTTTGAGGCCTTCACAGAACATCTGTAGTTATACTGAGAATAAATTACACACAGGTGGACTCACTTTACTAATTACGAGACTTCCAGAGGCAATTGGTAATTTAGGATTCTATTTGCCCTAGATGAGCATGACTAGAGTACCAAGTATAATGGAAGTCAATGAGGAACTAGATCATGGGAAGATCTTCGGAAAAATGCTCGACTTTCCCATTGACATCCAATATGCTCAGTACTTGATTTGTGCCACTCCGGGCGTCCAACCTGCTAATTTCGATTACTGAGCAACCAAGTGTGCTAGTGGTCGCTTATCGCTAGTCCCTAACTTCTCCCTGTAGCAGCTGCTTCAGTTACATTACCAAAGATTACTAAAATGCTATTTACTGCAGATTAACACTATCTGCAAGTAAATAGCCTTTTTTTTTTTTTTACAAGTGACATGCACATATGAGGGCTTGTTTTTTTGACCGACAAGATGTACATTCGAATGATACCATTCATATTACCATATACATTACGGAAAAATAGAAATTTTTAGAAAAAATTCAATTGAAGTTAAATGGTGAAAAAAATGCAATTCTGCCATTATTTTGTGGGTATTATTTCTATAGCGTTCATTATACCATAAAAATGACCTGACAACAGGATTCTCCACGTCAGTACAATTACAGAGTTAGTAAGTATATATAGTTGCTTGGTTTTTTTTAATATTTCATTGGTTTAAAAAAAAAGTCATCATTTTGTACTAAAAAATTGGATTGTGTCGCCACTTTTTGAGACTTGCAAGTTTATTTTATTACCATTAACCTTTTCCTGACTGCTGATGGTAAATAAATGTTGACACTTGCTGGGCTTTGTGCAGCACTGACATTTGTTTATGGTTAGCTGTCTTGCAGCGATCGGGACCCCCAGAGTCCTGCAAGAGCTGGGATTCCAGTGCAGAATGCTAGTTCTGACCAGTGGACATCATCGGTACCTGCATGGCTCAGGTCCTGATGATGTTAATCCTATGTTATCTTCTAGATGCTGGAGTCAATAGTGATTGCAGCATTTAGAAGTTTGTGAGAGGCAGGGCCTCCTTATCTCCCCACGACCTGATCAAGGCTAAGCAATAGCTGTCATGGTAGCCAGAAATATAATTACACCAACAACAACAATTAAGAAAAAGAGAATTTTGTTACTTACCGTAAATTCTTTTTCTTATAGTTCCGTCATGGGAGACCCAGACCATGGGTGTATAGCTACTGCCTCCGGAGGACACAAAGTTACTACACTCAAAACGTGTAGCTCCTCCCTCCTAGCATATACACCCCCTGCTAGCCAGTCCTAGCCAGTTTAGTGCAAAAGCTGAAGGAGGACATCCACCCACAAGAAGAGACAGAGTAAAATCCGGAAGAACCGGAACCTCTGTCTACAACAATAACAGCCGGTGAAGACACACGGAACAAGAAACCTGCCAACAGGCAATAGGGAGGGTGCTGGGTCTCCCATGACGGAACTATAAGAAAAAGAATTTACGGTAAGTAACAAAATTCTCTTTTTCTTTATCGTTCCTATGGGAGACCCAGACCATGGGACGTTCAAAAGCAGTCCATGGGTGGGAATAAACAGACAACTGAGAAGCAGGCAAACCCAACTTCACAAATGGGCGACAGACGCCTGAAAGATGCATCTGCCCAAGCCCGCGTCTGCCAAAGCAAGAGCATGCCTTGGATAGAGCTTCGAAAAAGTATGCAGACTAATTCGAGCTGCAGTCTGACAGACCTACTGAGCCGTAGCCTGGCGTGAAAGCCCAAAAGGCACCGACAGGTCTGATCAAATGTGCTCTAATCCCCGGCGGGGAAGGCACTTGAGTACACTTGTAGGCCTCGGAAATGGCCGACCTAAGCCAACGAACCAGGGTCGGCTTAGATGCCGAGAGACCGCTACGCTGACTAGCAGTCAGTACTAGAGAGAGGTGCACCGCCTAATAACGGCGGTGCGAGACACATAGATCCGGGGCGCCCGCACCAGATCCAGGATATGCAACGCTTCCTCAAAGCGATGAACAGGAGCCGGACAAAAGGAAGGCAGGAAAATTGCCCCGGATAAGGTGGAAGCTGTAACCACCTTAGGGAAAAAAGTCCGGAGTCGGACGGAGACCACCTTGTCTTGATGCAAAAGACCAAAAAAAGGGGGTGACTCAGAGAAAGTGCCGCCAGAACTCCCTGGCGGGAAATTATAGCCACTAGAAAGACTACTTTCTGTGAAATATGAAACAAAGAAACCTCCCTAAGAGGCGCAAAGGGGGGTTCCGGGAACCGGGAGGACCGGATTAAGGTCCTAGGGCTCCATAGGCCGCCGGAAAGGCGGAATGATGTGAGATGCGCCCTTAAAGGAGCGCACCGGAGCCAGCCGGACGATACGCCGCTGGCACATACTGACAGAGCCGAGACCTGTCCCTTAATGAGGGATAGTCCTAGCTGTAGACCGGACTGTGGAAGGGACAGGAGGGTCGGCAAGGCTAAAAAGGTCCAAGGACACTTTGGAGCTCGAGTCATAGCGGAGATGACTTCAGGAAGGATACCAGAAGTCGCCAAGATCCAGGACTCAATAGCTACGCCGTCAATCTGAGAATCCAGAATTCTGACGGAAAAAACGGACCTTTTGAGAAAAGGTCTGGACGGTCCGGAAGATGCCATGGCAACCTAACGGACAAAAGGAGCAGGTCAGGGAACCAAGCCTGCCTGGGTCAGTCTGGAGTAAGAGAATGACCCGACGGCCCCCTTTACTGATCTTGCGCAGGGCTCTGGGCAAGAGGTAGAGACGAAGCTGGGATCAAACATGAGCCAGTGTGTCTACCGCAAAACCTGAGGATTGTGGACCACGGTTGGACAGCTGAAATAGTCTGCCTCGCAGTTTTGACATCTAGGATGTGGGCTGCGGATACGGTGGACTAGGAGTCCCTTGTCCACTGAAGAATGTTGAGGCGCCAAGATTGCCAGGCGGCTGAGTGTCCCGCCCTGGAAGTCGATGTAGGAAAACGCTGTCACGTTTTCCGACTGGACTCGAATGTGCCTAGCCGCCAACAGATGGTGAAGGCTTAGAGAGCTAGAAAAAGAGCTCTGATTTCCAGCCTATTGATCCAGAGGGCTGATGCGGACAGAGTCCAAGCGCCCTGCGCTCCACGGTGGAGATATACTGCTCCCAAGGCGGAAAGACCAGCACCCTGGTGAGGATCACCCGGGACGGGGCCAGGAAGGAGCGTCCCTGAGACAGAGTGGCCGAAACCACCACTGAAAACGAGCCCCTGGTCAGTGGCAAAGCCACCACCCCGTGGAAGGAGGGAGTTCGCGTGTACAGCGGAAAACATCCAGTCTCAGAGGACGCAGGAGAAACTGGGCAAGGAATCGCTTCCATTGACGCCACCGTCTGACCAGCACCTGTATTTGGTGTCTGATAGAACGACGTCGACCGCCAGCGGAGGGACTACTGATCGACTAAGAGCAGCTTCACAAGAGCCGACAGAGTCTCGAATTGCGTCCCTGAGAACCTCTGGTTCGAAGTCAGAGTGGACTTGAACAGAATGACAAGCCACCCGAATAGGTTAGAGTGGCGAGAGTAAGCGAAGTACTCTGCTAAGAGTCTGCACTGGATGAAGCCCCGAGAAGAAGGCCGTCCAGGGCAAATGATCACTGCCAATCCCTAGGGGTGCAGGACCTTAATCACAGCAGCCCCAATGAGAATACTCGAGGGGCCGTGGCTAACCCCAAGGGAAGAGCCACGAATTGGACCACTCCGATGGCAAAACGTAGTCAACGCTGGTGTGAAACTGCGATTGACCCCTGCCGAAAAGCATCTCTGATGCCGATGGCTGCTAGGGAATCTCCTTGGGTTCTTGATTGATCCGGTGAAAAAAACACACGGAACAAGACCGAGGCTCCATGTGAAAACGCCACACCTGACCATGCTGAAAAAACTAAAGATCTAGGTCGGAAGGCACCGCCCTCTTCGGGGACTAGAAATAGATTTGAACAAAAATCTCAGAACCGTTCCCAGTCGAGAACCGGTACAATTACTCCATTGGCCTGCAAGAAATGCCACGGCCTGTGAGAAGGCGGCGGCCTTGGAGCCGGGAGGTGACAGAAAAAAATCTGTTTGGCGGGTGGACAGAAATCCATCCTGTAGCCATGGGAGATATGATCCCGCCCCCACTGAACGGAGACGTGGTAGAACCATACGTCGCCAAGTGGAGAGAGCCTGCCACCGACCAAGGAGGTGGTTGGCGTGGCTAGATAGCTCGGAGGAAGCTGACTCCGTAGTAGCATCTCCTGCGGTCTTTTGAAGACGCAGCTTCAAGCTATTTGGTTCTATGAACCAAGGCCGAGCTAGAGGACGATCAGATGGAGGAACGGAAACCACCAAAACCTCAACTGATTCCTGTCCTGGACAGGTTCCCTGGTTTAGGTTTGTGGCAAGGAAGAACTCTCCCCGCCAAGAGCTTCCTGAATTTCATCCAGTTGGTTCCGAAGAGACTGGTCCCACCAAAGGGGAGCCCAGCAAGGAACCCCTATAGAGGCATCTGCTTTCCATTACCGAAGCCACAGGAGCCTGCGGATAGCGAGGAAAGTAGCCAAGACCACCGCCGTGCGGTGTCCAGCATGGCAGACCTGGCATAGGATGAAAAGACTGAAGTCTGGAAGTTCAGGCAACCGTTTTGGGCATAGAGTCCCTGTGAGGGAATGCATCTCCTCCAGACAAGCAGAGAAGGTACAAAAGAACCGCACTGCCGTAAAGCTGAGGAGAACGAAGCTGCTGCCGCCCCAATACCGACTTGGCCCAAGGACAACCGGGCGGACCGCAAAACCTTAAGTGAGGAGCTATCAGCCACTGACATAACGGTCCGGGCTGAGCCACCTGAGGTGACTGAGCCCACTTCTTGACCACCATTGGTGGACAGGGGAAACACAGTCCTCAGAATCACGCTTCATGGGAAGCGACTGTCAGAGCGGACCCTGGGCTTGGTCACAGGGGCCTGAAAACTGGAGTGGTTAAGGAACACACTTTGTGTTCTCCTAGGTAAGGTAACTCCGGTGGATTGGGGTCCAGTACAAAATTAATGTACCGTGGGAGCCCTATAGAGGTGCCGTCAGCCACTGATACAACTATCCGGGCTGAAAGTCTGGACACTGGAGGGGCCACGTTTGGCGAATGAGTACACTCCTTGACCACCTCTGATGGGAGGGGGAAACAGGCCGCAGAACCCCGCTTTGGGGTCTGCAGGACAGGCTGTGAGCTTGGACGCAGCAGGCTGAAGACTGGAGTGGTTAAAGAACACACTCCTCGTCCTGTTAAAGGTATACTGATGCCTTTCTGCCAGCGGGGAATACTCCCCTGATACGGGCGGATGGAGGTCCAGTACAAGTATAATGGACGCAATCCAATCATTCGGCTCTGCGTCACGTACGGACGGATCAATGTACATAAAGTAGCGTCCGAGCCCCTGGTAGAGACATCCTCCTCGTCCAGTGAGTCAGCTCGTAATCGGAGCTGCGGGACGGGGAAGGACAGGGGACCCTGCGTCTCCCTGTCAGGAGGACGGGGTCTGAGCCCAGAAGGAGAGTCCTTTGTGAGCTTTATTGAGCGAGCTGAAGCAGAAAACGCCCTGAGAGGGGAGCTGCATGCTCAGCAGATGCCAGGACAGCCGACCCCTGGAAATAGGATTCCCTCAGGGGTCAGCCACCGAAACCGGAGCAGATGGAGGGGCCACTAATTAGCAATCATTCGGCTCTGCCTCCAAGCTGAGGGGCCACCATGGTTATGAGCTCGGTACAGCCGTACGAGACTACCTGCAGTGCATAATAAAAACAACCTGCAGCCCTGCTCTGTGAGACATGCTGCAGAGGTGGGGGCTCTGTCAAGACTGGCCCCCAGCATATATAAACCGATAAAACAAGCAGCTGCACAACCGGAGGTTGTGGCTGCCAATCGTTTAAACAGACATGTCTGTGCCCCCTGGTCCCTCAGCCCAGGTCCCCACTTGTCACACTGTGGAATCTCTGTGCCTATGCAGGCACAGAGAACGCCGAGAAAATGGCGACCGGAGCGAGGAGAGGGGGCGGGGCCTACTCTTAGAGCGGCAAAAGGATTCCCTCAGTGAGGTAGCCAGGGGAGGGAATCCTTCCTCAATGAGGAGTGTCCCTTCCCTTGTGCTGCGCAGCCGCTGGGCGGAGCTACACTGCCTCTCTGCAAGACTGACATGCAGAGACAGTGGAAACCGAAACTAGGCCTCAGGCGAAGCCGGGGCCTAGAGTAAAACATGCGGCCGGCGTGCAGGCACCATCGGCGCGGTTCTCCAGTGAAAACTGGAGAACCGGCCGGAAATGTTAACACCAAACATAAAACACACTCCCCCAATAAATAAACATAAAGGACCCCTGGAAAGACCACTTTCTGTGGTAATAACGTCTCATATACTTAGCTTGAGACGCAGGTTGCCAGGTTCCTGGGGGATGATAGCTCCGTCCAGCAGGGTCCTGCAAAAGGGCTGCGGATGGAGACCGGTCTCCTGCAAAGCAGTGAGAACCGTGTTGGCTCCCACTTCAAGCCAGAGCCCCAGCATGGGATGGTGAAGGAGCGCGGCATGAAAGGGATACAGCCCTGAAATCAACCTTAACAGCACCGCCCAGTGGGGTGAGAAGGGACATGCCGGGAGTCCAGACTGGACCCGCTTTTCTTCCAAATCTTTGTCCAAAAGGAAAAATCAAAAATCAAAATCAGAGAATGCATGTGTGTGTGACCTCCTGAAACACAAAGCATTAAACTGGCTAGGACTGGCTAGCAGGGGGTGTATATGCTAGGAGGGAGGAGCTACACGTTTTGAGTGTAGTAACTTTGTGTGTCCTCCGGAGGCAGTAGCTATACACCCATGGTCTGGGTCTCCCATAGGAACGATAAAGAAATGTTTCTTTTCTCATTTTTATTGAAGAATAATAAAAAAACCCTATAAAAAAGATTGTCTCTACAAACAGAACCCCAACAGATGGAGGAATGAAATTTGAATATATTGGGGACACCAAGCCAAGAAGTGGTAATTTAACTCGAATAATAATATGACCAAACCATAATTAGCAATATATCGCTTACATAAGTGCCAAAGGAATAGCCAGCTAGATGAAGCGTTGAGGAATGCGAAATGTGCGTTGAGTGTGTGTGGGACGCCATCTTACTTTTGAAGCCGCCTGGTTATAGGTAAAATCATGCCACTTATATAACCATTATGTGATTGTGATGTATGGTGATGCATTATGATGCCAATTTTTGGTGTTTTTGTTAATGATATATCGTGTATGATATAGTGATATATTGTGATGTACTGCTGACATACTTGTGTAATTTACTGACCAATGTTTGGTTATTAATGCCATTCCTTTGGCACTTATGTAGGCAATATATTGTAATATATATATATATATATATATATATATATATATATATATATTATTTTTAATGCATCACTGACATATTTTTGGTTATATTTAAGGCTAATTATGGTTTGGTCATATTATTATTTGAGTTAAATTACCACTTCTTGGCTTGGTGTCCCCAATATATTCAAATTTCATTCCGCCATGTCTTGGGGTTCTGTTTGTAGAGACAATCCTTTTTATATGTTTTTTTTATTATTCTTCAATAAAAATGAGAAAAGAAAAATGTCTTAATTGTTGTTGTTGGTGTAGTTACATCTATTGTTAAAGTTTTCACTTGACGGATTGTGATATAGGTGTTATGGTAGCCAGAAGTCAAATGATGACCTCTGAGTCTGCCAGATACGGTCGCCTGTTAGACCCAGCCAGAAGCAGGGTCTAAGGGTATGTGTTGTGAATATTGTCTGTGTAGGTGCTGTTCTCAAGCTCCCTCTGGTGGCCTGGAAAGGTAGTGGAGCTGAATCTGAGCCTGTGACTCAGACAGGTGTCGGCGTTAATTGGAAATTGGGGAAGTCCTATAGCAGACAAGTCTGGTCTATATAGGAGTGCACTTTGTGCCCTGCGGGCGCCGGTTATGATTGTGTTTTTCTCAGTCTCTGCTCCTGGCCTGGAGCTGTGTGCTTCCCTGTATCCCTGAGCAAGACTTCTGCAGATAAGTTTTCAGTTTTTGCCTTGCTTCCTGGCTTACACCTTCTTGCAGGTGAAGTTCTCTTTCTCTTGTGTTGTAAGCATGGGGGTTCCCCCTGTGCTTGCTCTCCTGCAGAAAAAGGGATTTTATCTCTGTCTAATTTGATTATTTGCTCTTTTGTATTTTGTGTTGTTTTTTGGTATTTTGTTCTCCCATTATTGACAGGAGTACCTGATATGGTGGGGGTGAGGTCGTATGACCTCCAGGGCCATTTCTACTATCAGGAGTTTGGTATTTTTCTACAGGGATTTTGTACTGACCACAATAAGTTACTTTCCTTTGCTTTGTATCTAGTTAGTTGGGCCTCGCCTTTGTTAAATCTATTTTTCCTATCTAAGTATTGTGTTTTCCTATATCACCGTAATCTTTGTATGTGGGAGGTTATCTATTCCTTTGGGGACTACTCTGAGGCAAGGTAGATTTAATCATTTCATTCTGTGAGGCATAGCTAGTTTCTCAGGCTGTGACGTGGCGTCTAGGTTTTTAGGAACGCTCCACAGCTACTTCTAGTGTGGTCTGATAGTTAGGGGATTGCGGTCAGCCCAGGTTCCAACTACTCCTGTTTCTTGGTGTTTTTTCACCAATGAGAGTTTTTTGTAATCTTCCACGGTTACCGGATCATAACAGGTATGGTTCCACTTGCGTATGACTCATGGGAGTCTAGCATCACATCACCCAGCATGGCCGCACACTTTCCGGACATGAGCGCCTCAGCTGTATGGAAATACATGCAGCCAACCGGCTCGTGTCAGGAGAGTGTGCGGCCATGCCGGGTGATGCGATGCGAGAATCGCATGAGTCATACGCAAGTGTATCACCGGCCTAACAGGCAATCTGCCAGTGTGAAACTGACAAGTATACTGTATTGTAATGCTTGTGTATTGCAATACATTACACCAGCGATCATAGTAATAACAGTTAAAGTCGGATAGAGGACACTTCATATGTAATCATATGTAATGTGGTCTCTAAAAGAATGGCTTTGTAAATTTTGTTTGAAAAATGAGAGACTGCTGATAAACTTTCAATCTTTCTAACTAAAAAAAAAAAATGTTTAACCCCTTCACCCCCAAGCGATTTTCCGTTTTTCGTTTCCCTTGTTAAGAGAGCCGTAACTGTTTTATTTTTAAGTTAATCTTGCCATATGAGTTCTTATTTTTTTGCGGGACGAGTTGTATTTTTAAATGAAACAATTAGGTTTTTGTGTGGGACAAATTGTACTTTTGAATTAAACCATTAGTTTTATCATGTAGTGTACTGGAAAACGGGGAAAAAATGCCAAGTGCAATGAAAGTGCAAAAAAAGTGCAATTGTATGATGGTTTTTTGGATATTCTATTCACTGTGTTCATTATATAGTAAAACTGATGCGTCCATATGATGCCTCAGGTCTATATGAGTTTGTAGATACCAAATATATACTTTTACTTTTATCTAAGGGGTTAAAAAAAATTCAGAAGTTTGTCCAAAAAAGAATGACGCCTTTTTTGCGCCATTTTCTGAGACCCATAGTGTTCACATTTTTCAGGATCTGTGGCTCAGTGACGGTTTATTTTTTGAGTCTTGAGCTGGCGTTTTAAATTATACCATTTTTGTACAGATGCTACGTTTTGATCGCCTATTATTGCATTTGAAAAAAAAAATTGCGGTGACCAAAAAAAACCTAATTTTGCCATTTGGAATTTCTTGTCTCGCGTGTACTGATCAGATTAATTGATTTTATATTTTGATAAATTAGGTATTTCTGAACGCGGCGATTTTTAATAGGACAAATGGACGGGTGATTTGAACATTTTGGGGTTTTTTTTCCATATTTTTAAAAACTTTTTTAACATTTTTATTTATTTTACTAGTCCTTCTAGGGGACTTTATGGATCAGCAGTCTGATCGCTTGTGCATTTCTGTTAATCAGAGCTGCACAGCTCTGATCAGCAGATATGCAACATTCCTAGCAGAGCCAGTGTGCTGTTAGGAAATATGCCATGATAGTCACAGGGGTCATCACACGACCTGTTGCTACCATGGCAAGCATTGGCTCTCCGTGATTGCGTCGCCTCCTATGGCGGCGGACAACGGCACAATTTCCGCCTTGGCCATTAAAGTGCGCTGTTCCATTTTGACAGAGCGATCTAAGTGGCAATCAGGCGTAGGTGGATCGCGGATCCCTCCACGCCTGATAGCCCCACATGTCTGCTGTTCAAATTAGCAGACATGTGTTCACCGCAGCAGCCTCGGTGATTACATATCGGTACATCCTTGGTCGTAAAGGGGTTAAAAAAAGATGCTGATGTAAAGTAGACGTGTTAAATGTTATTAATTAACTATTTTGTGTGGTATAACTATCTGGTTTAAGGACAAAAAATAAAATGCAAAAATTGCTACATTTTCACATTTTTTGTAAAATTTTCACTATGATCATAAATTAGCATTTAAAAAGGGCAAATACTGTGTTCCCCAGTGAAGACTCCAAGAAAGAGATTTTAGAGTGCGTAACCAAAATCTTCTTTTCTTTCTTGCATCATTGGGGACACAGGTAACCATGGGAGGTCCCAAAGCAGTCACCAAGGGTGGGAAGAGAAGGCCTACAAGAATTGAAGATCGGAGGCGAGATTCTCATGTCGAAAAAAGAAACATTCTAAATTTCAAAAATCCTTCTGCCCAAGCCTGAAACCACCAAGGAAAAAAGTAAGAAAAAGTAAGCAGGTGTGTACTCTGTAGAACTTGAGACAGGCAAGTACAGATGACTAGGATTCACCTTGAAGAGCTGCCAAAAGTGCTGCAACATTTTCTTTTTTTCTGTTGTGAGCCCCATTTTCTGCGGTGCTGCTACTTTCTGATCTCTACAGTGCAGTGGTGCATACCTAGAATGTGAAGTCTGAGTCTGAAAGCGCTATACTTTACTACCTTGTCCACCCAGTAGCCAGGGGCGCAACTATCGCGGTCGTAGCGGTCGCCGTTGCGACCGGGCCCGGGAGGTTAGGGGCCCGGCGGCTGCCCGACAGATCAGCAACCAGCTCCTGTCAGTGAGAGAGGAGCTGCGCTGATCTGTCACAGACCACACGACCGCTATGTGACCCAGTGCTGCCGCCGACACCGGGCCCTCCTGCCTAGTGTCAGCGGCGGCACCGGGGCCCCCTGCCTGGTGTCAGCGGCTGCGGCGGCTCCCCAGTCACCGCACAACGTAATGATGAAGCATAGTGCGGCTAGTGCCGCGCTATGCATCATCATTCTCCCCCTGTGCCTGCGCGGTGACGTCACTTCCTTGCGACTGCTGTGCTGAGTGCACAGAGCGCAGGAATGGAGGACGTCGACCGGAGCACCAGGAGAAAGAGGAGAGGGGAGGACGAGCAGCGGTGGAAGAGGAAAGCGGTGAGGACAGCAGCGGTGGAAGAGGAAAGCGGTGAGGACAGCAGCGGTGGAAGAGGAAAGCGGTGAGGACAGCAGCGGTGGAATGAGGAGACATGAAGACAGAGCAGCAGTGGAAGGAGGAGAGCGGTGAGTACTTGTTGGTTTTTTTTTTAATATAAATTAGTGAGTACACGGTGGCCAGAGGCTTGAGAAGGCTGCGTTATACATGGAGGCCTAGAGAGGCTGTATTATACATGGAGGCCTGGGGAGGCTGCATTATTATACATGGAGGCCTGGAGAGGCTGCATTATGCATGGAGGCCTGGGGAGGCTGGCTGCTATATTATACATGGAGGCCTGGAGAGGCTGGCTGCTATATTAAACATGGAGGCCTGGGGAGGCTGGCTGCTATATTATACATGGAGGCCTGGGGAGGCTGGGTGCATTATTATACATGGAGGCCTGGGGAGGCTGGCTGCATTATTATACATGGAGGTCTGGGGAGGCTGGCTGCATTATTATACATGGAGGGCTGGGTGCATTATTATACATGGAGGCCTGGGGAGGCTGGCTGCATTATTATACATAGAGGCCTGGGGAGGCTACATTATTATACATGGAGGCCTGGGGAGGCTGGCTGCATTATTATGCATGTAGGCCTGGGGAGGCTGGCTGCTATTTTATACTTTGACGCCTGGGGAGGCTGGCTGTATTATTATACATGGAGGACTGGGGAGGCTGGCTGCATTATTATAGATGGAGGACTGGGGAGGCTGGCTGCATTATTATATATGGAGGTCTGGGGGGGCTGCATAATACAAAATGAAGGACACCTTATACATGGAATATAGGGGTGCATTATGCATGGAGGAGTATGAGGCTGCATAATGCAATATGAAGTTGTATGGGGTTGCGTTATAATAAATATATAGGACTATTGGGGCTACATTATAATATATGGAAAACTATGGAGCCTACCTTATACATGGACTATGGGGGTGCATTATAAAACATTGGTACTATGGGGTGAATTATAATACATGGAGAACTATGAGAAATTCATTATAATAATTGAAGGGCTACTTTATACATGGAGGATTATGGAGGCGCATTATAATATATGGAGGACTATGTGGTGCAGTATTATATATTGAGTACTATGGGGTGAATTATAATACATGGAGAACTATGGGAAATGCATTGTAATACATGGAGGACTATGGAAGTGTATTCTATGCAATGTGGGGGCCATTATTGTATTTGGAGAACTATATGCAAGGGGGGACAAAGATACAAGCAGGGAATGGGAACGTTTTGTGCTGAGGGAAGAAGGCTCTTTCCCTCAGCACCCAGATTTCCTATGCTCAGCTATACATCTTCTCTGAGCACCCAGCTTTCCCATGCTCTGCTTTACATCTCTCAGCACCCAGTTTTCCCATGCTCTGATATACATCTTCTCTCAGCACCCAGCTTTCCCATGCTCTGATATGGGAAAGCTGCGTGCTGAGGGAAAGATGTATAGCAGAGCATGGGGAAGCTGGGTGCCGAGGACAAGATGGATATCAGAACATAGGAAAGCTGGGTGCTGATAGAGGGATTTCAGATCATGGGAAATCTGGGTGCTGAGGGTAAGAGCCAAGTGTCAGTGTGATTATCACGTACCCCAAGTTTCGGTGTATGTGGAGGGGGGGGCCCAGGTCTGAACTTTGCACCGGGGCCCATCAAACTCTAGTTACGCCACTGCCAGTAGCCATATCTACTCTAAGGGGCACTTTGCACACTACAACATCGCAAGTCGATGCTGCGATGCCGAGCGCGATAGCCCCCGCCCCCGTCGCAGCTGCGATATCATGGTGATAGCTGCCGTAGCGAACATTATCGTTACGGCAGCTTCACATGCACTCACCTGCCCTGCAATGTCGCTCTGGCCGGCGAACCACCTCCTTCCTAAGGGGGCGGGTCGTGCGGCGGCATAGCGATGTCACACGGCAGGCGGCCAATAGAAGCGGAGGGGCAGAGATGAGCGGGCCGTAAACATCCCGCCCACCTCTTCCTTACGCATAGCCGGCTGGGACGCAGGTTGGAGATGTTCCTCGCTACTGCGGCTTCACACACAGCGATGTGTGCTGCCGCAGGAACGAGGAACAACATCGTAACATCGGTTTTTCCCAATTCATGGAAATGACCGACGCTACACCGATGATACGATTACGACGCGCTTTTGTGCTCGTTAATCGTATCAAAAATGCTTTACACACTACGATGTCAAGAGCGACACCGGAAGTGCGTCACTTTCGATTTGACCCCACCGACATTGCACCTGCGATGTCGTAGTGTGCAAAGTGCCCCTAAATGTCCTGTGTTCTACCTGCTTGTCACCCCAACTGCATGTCATCTGTCTTTCCATCCCGGCTACTAGATTTGCACTTTCCTTAACAACAGCAGTGGACAATACATTAGTGGGCGGCAATGTAGCTTTTCAGGGGTAGAATAACACAATTTTTATATGAAGTAAAGTATGATGTATAATGGCATCACTCCAGGAGTCTGTTGGGCAGGGCAATTCTGATGGTTAATAACCAAGACACACAACACATTTATGTAATCACATTTTTATACAATAACCCATAAAATTTGTTTTCTTACCATTACAATTTCCTTGATTTTTTTCCGTAGCTCATGTAGTTTCCCATGAAAATCATTTGCAGTCAGATGCTTTTTGTCCTTCTCAGTCTGAGTTTTACCCCGCATCATGATTGTTTCTCTTCTGGAAACAACTGCTTCCATATCACGGATCATTTTCTCTTGCTGTTTCATCAGCTGTGCATATCGAACCTACAGGCAAGAATAAATGTTTAGTAGCGTTACTATAATTCACAATATTTGCCTTCCTGATACTTTCTATCATTCACTTTACAGCCTCCTATTCTTACTAAACATTGCTGTAAAATCATCACTATGTAGTATAAGATCACAGAGATCTGATGGAAAACTCTGTGAAAGTGTGCACATTTGTTTGCTCACTTGTAGTTGACAAAAGTCGCTACATTTCTATAACATTTTTACGCCAGTTCTGACAAATTTTGTGGATGTTAGCAGAACTTAGAAGGATAAGGCCATGAATTAGCACAACCCGGCAAAGTCACCATAATTTAAGGAAAAAAAGTAATGGAAATTACGATGGAAATATACTCCAGTCGATATCTGGAGTACATTTTTGATGATGATGCGCGGCAGCTGACCGAATTCATGCCTAATAGTTTGGTGTAGCTTACTCCAACACATCCTGAATCAAAACTGGCACTCCAAATGCCAATCTAAGATTTGGCCTCTGGCTTTAAGTTTCTGAACCATCATATGCACATAAATCATATAGTTATGATTAAGTCATCATACAATCTTCTTGTAGACAAGTTCTCTTTGCTTCCTCTGTACCTGCATGCGATGGATCTCTGCTTTCATGGCTTTGATCTCTCCTTGGCCAGTTTCAGAGTCCACTGCATTACGCATCTCCTTTGCCAATTGAATTTTCTTTTCCCAAAGCATTATTTGGTGTCTGTCAAAAGAACAGAAATCCAAATAAGTACAAATAATAACCATAATACCTTGTATTTCAACTTCTTGCTCATTCTAGCACTCTTAGACATTAATGGAGAGAGCAGCATGCATAAATGTGATACGAGAGTGCGAATGGTGGCACTCAAAACAGGCTACATCGATGGTCAAAATAAAAGTTACAGCTCTTAGAACCTAATAATAATATAAAATCTATAGTTCCTAAAGTGTAACTAGACTTTCCGAGAACTACGCCCTCTTTATAAAGGCATATGTCAAATTATTTGCCAAATGGGGAACCTCAACAATCGCTAAAACAAAGGTGAAAAAGTAATAGACTATTGGGCCTGTCTTCAGTCTTGGAGGAGCTTCTACTCTTTAACTTTTGACAAACGTGGCACTCTTAGCATCCGGATCCGCACTTGACACTTTGTATGTTGATTTACAGAGTGAAAATTGGCAGCAAATTACAGTAGCAGCAAATAAATCTCAACCTTATACAGTAAAAAAAATTGAAATAAAATTGAATTGGAAATTGAAATAAATCATTTTTTCCTTTGTGACTAGAGAATTTTTTGTTTTAGTTTTTTCTTTCCCTTGTTCTAAGAGTCATGACATAGTCATATGAAGGCTTGTTTTGAGCGAGATAAGTTGTAGAGTTGAATTACACAATTCATTTTACCATACAATGCATTACAAAACGGGGAAAAATTCCAAGTGCTTTATAAGTGCATAAAACAATCAAACTGCAATTCTGCCATTTTTGGGCAGTTTTTACAGCATTCATTGGGCGGCCAAAATGACCCGGCTACATGGTTCTTCAGGTGAGCACGATTACAACAATACCAAAGTTGGCCAGTTTAATTGATATTTTAGTGGTGAAAATAAATTCTGAAATTGGTAATTAGAAAATGGCAATGCAAACAATTTTTGTTTTTTGAGACCAGTAACTTTGAGGCCCTAGTTTTCACGCTTTGCTTTTGAATGTATTTTCTGGAGGAAAGAATGGTCCCTGAAATGCGGTAATTCTCGTGTTTTGATCTTCTTTTTTAGTGTTTAACATATCATTTCAATAATTATATATATTGAAAGATTGAACTTTTTCTTTAGACAAGACAATACCAAGTTCTGTTTTTAAAATGCGGTAAAAGAATGGTGATTCAAATTTTTGAAAACTCTGTTCTAATTTTAGGGTTTTTTTAGCCTCCCTTAGGGGACCTGAACATGTGATCATTAGATCATTTGTATTATATACAGCAACACCACAGGATTGGTGCTTTCTGTGGTCCTATCAGTGACTTACAACTTTCTTTGTATAAGAGTGCACACAGAGGTAGCTGTCAATCACTGATAGGACTCCCTATTAGAGCAAAAATTGCAGAATGAGTAGAGGGTTAAATTATATAAACACAGGTTATACTGAATCTTTCTCAGAAAATATAACATAATGGCCGCAGATTGGACTGCATTTTCATTGTGATAGGTTTAAAGCGAATCTGTCAGCAGGTTTTCGCTATGTAATCTGACAGCAGTATGAGGTAGGGACAGAGATCCTGCTTCCATCAAAGTCTCGGTTCGTTTACTGTGTACACTGTGTATTGACAGAAAGTGGCTGGGAGTGGGGTTGGACTAGGAGGCACTGGTAATCCCAGTAATCCTAATAATCTCCTGCTATAATACTAATTTATTGAAACAAAAACACAAAGCTTACTAAGTGACACATTCATGGAATCGAGCTCTCAGACCCTAGATCAAGGTTCTTTCAAATGATATAGCAATAAGCTTCTGACAGATTCCCTAAAAGTACAGTATCAAAGCTTTTTGCCAAATTCATAGCATTGCCTATGTCTAGATTTGCATGTTAGCTTGATGAGTCCTATTTTCTATTATTACATTATTTTTTTACATCCCTTTATCACAAGGGATTTTCTATTCTATCCCAAAACATTTCAAATATTGTACGGACGGCAGAGGTCAAGCTCCGCAGCATATAACACTTTTCTCGGGTCTAAATTTTTACACTTTTTAAATAAAGGCTCAATTTTAACTCTCTGCCATTCTGGCTACACTCGCAATGCTAAAGGGAACGTGAGTGACATGTGGATAAAAAAAGAGAATTTTGTTTACTTACCGTAAATTCTTTTTCTTATAGTTCCGTATTGGGAGACCCAGACCATGGGTGTATAGCTTCTGCCTCCGGAGGACACACAAAGTACTACACTCAAAAGTGTAGCTCCTCCCTCTGAGCTTATACACCCCCTGGAGAACCAGATCTAGCAAGTTTAGTGTAAAAGCTGAAGGAGAATAGCCACCCACAAGTAAAAACAGAGCAAGAACCGGAACAACCGGAGACTCTGTCAACAACAACAGCCGGTGATAACACGCAGAACAAGAAGTGCCAACAGGCAACAGGGAGGGTGCTGGGTCTCCCAATACGGAACTATAAGAAAAAGAATTTACGGTAAGTAAACAAAATTCTCTTTTTCTTTATCGTTCCTATGGGAGACCCAGACCATGGGACGTCTCAAAGCAGTCCATGGGTGGGAAATAAACAAAAAAACTAAGAAGTAGGCGGAGCCTAACCTCACAAATGGGCGACAGCCACCTGAAGGATGCGTCTGCTCAAGCTCGCATCTGCCGAAGCATGAGCATGCACTTGGTAGTGCTTTGAAAAGGTATGCAGGCTAGTCCAAGTGGCCGCCTGACAGACCTGCTGAGCCGTAGCCTGGTGCCTGAAAGCCCAAGAGGCACCGACAGCTCTGGTCGAGTGTGCCTTGATCCCCGGCAGGGGAGGCACCTGAGAACACTGGTAGGCATCCGAAATGGCCGACCTAATCCAACGGGCTAAGGTCGGCTTAGAAGCAGAGAGGCCCTTACGCCGACCTGTGGTTAGCACAAAAAGAGAAGTGCACCGCCTAAGAGCAGCGGTGCGAGACATATAGATCCGGAGAGCACGCACCAGATCCAAAGTATGCAACGCTTTTTCAAAGCGATGAACAGGAGCCGGACAAAAGGAAGGTAGGGTAATGTCCTGGTTAAGGTGGAAAGGAGAGACCACCTTAGGAAGAAAGTCCGGAGTCGGACGGAGAACCACCTTGTCTTGATGAAAAACCAAAAAAGGTGACTCCGAAGAGAGCGCAGCCAAATCAGAGACTCTCCTGAGGGAAGTTATGGCCACTAGAAAGACCACTTTCTGTGAAAGACGAAACAAAGAAACCTCCCTAAGAGGCTCAAAGGGGGGTTTCTGCAAAACCGTGAGAACCAAATTGAGGTCCCAGGGATCCAAGGGCCGCCGGTAAGGCGGAATGATGTGAGACGCGCCTTACAAGAAAGTGCGGATCTGAGCCAGCCGGGCGATACGCCGCTGGAACAGCACTGACAGAGCCGAGACTTGTCCCTTGAGAGAGTTGAGGGACAGTCCCAGCTGCAGACCGGACTGTAGAAAGGACAGAAGGGTCGGCAAGGAAAAAGGCCAAGGAGGATGGCCGGAAGAGCGACACCAGGACAGGAAAATCTTGCAAGTCCTGTGATAGATCTTGGCAGAGGAAGACTTACGGGCCCGAGTCATAGTGGAGATGACCTCAGGGGGGATACCAGAAGCCGTCAAGATCCAGGACTCAAGAGCCACGCCGTCAATCTGAGAGCCGCAGAATTCTGGCGGAAAAACGGACCTTGTGAGAGAAGGTCTGGACGGTCCGGAAGATGCCACGGCACCTCTACGGACAGATGGAGCAGGTCTGGGTACCAAGCTCGCCTGGGCCAGTCCGGAGCAATGAGAATGACTCGACGGCCCTCCAGTCTGATCTTGCGCAGAACTCTGGGCAAGAGCGCTAGAGGGGGAAACACGTAGGACAGACGAAACTGGGACCAGTCTTGAACCAGAGCGTCCGCGGCGAATGCCTGAGGATCGTGGGAGCGAGCCACGTAAACCGGAACCTTGTTGTTGTGACGGGATGCCATTAGGTCCATGTCCGGAGTGCCCCACTTGCGGCAGATTGACTGAAACACTGCCAGATGCTGGGACCACTCGCCGCCGTCCACGGTTTGACGGCTGAGATAATCTGCCTCCCAGTTTTCCACGCCTGGGATGTGGACTGCGGATATGGTGGACTTGGAGTCCTCCGCCCATTGAAGGATGCGTTGTACCTCCAACATTGCCAGGCGGCTGCGTGTCCCGCCTTGGTGATTGATGTAGGCAACCGCTGTCGCGTTGTCTGACTGGACTCGGATGTGCTTGCCCGCTAATAAGTGGTGAAAAGCCAGGAGAGCCAGAAGCATGGCTCTGGTTTCCAGCACATTGATCGAGAGGGCTGACTCGGATGGAGTCCAGGTGCCCTGCGCTCGGTGGTGGAGACATACCGCTCCCCAGCCGGATAGACTGGCATCCGTGGTGAGGATCACCCAGGACGGGACCAGGAAGGAGCGCCCCTGAGACAGAGAGAGGGGCCGAAGCCACCACTGAAGAGATCTCCTGGTCTGTGGCGACAGAACCACTAACCTGTGCAAGGAGGAAGGCCGCTTGTCCCAACAGCGGAGAATGTCCAGCTGCAGAGGACGCAGATGGAACTGGGCAAAGGGAACAGCCTCCATTGACGCCACCATCTGGCCCAGCACCTGCATCAGGTGCCTGATGGAATAATGGCTGGGCCTCAGCAGAGAGCGCACCGCCAGTTGGAGGGACTGTTGTTTGATTAAGGGCAACTTCACAAGAGCCGGCAGAGTCTCGAACTGCATCCCTAAGTACGTGAGCCTCTGGGTCAGAGTCAGAGTGGATTTTGGCAGATTGACAAGCCACCCCAATTGGGCTAGAGTGGCGAGAGTGAGCGAGACACTCCGCTGACAGTCTGCGCTGGATGAAGCCTTGACAAGAAGGTCGTCCAGGTAAGGAATCACTGCCAATCCCTGGAGGTGCAGAACCGTAACCACTGCTGCCATGACCTTGGCGAATACCCGAGGGGCCGTGGCTAACCCGAAGGGGAGAGCCACGAATTGGAAATGTTCGTCTCTGATTGCAAAACGCAGCCAACGCTGGTGAGAAACTGCAATTGGCACATGCAGATAGGCATCTCTGATGTCGATGGATGCCAGGAAATCCCCTTGGGTCATTGAGGCAATGACTGACCGCAGAGACTCCATGCGAAAATGCCACACCTGAACATGCTTGTTGAGAAGCTTGAGATCCAGGATGGGCCGGAAGGACCCGTCCTTTTTGGGGACTAGGAAAAGATTTGAGTAGAAACCTCTGAACCGTTCCCGGGCGGGAACCGGTACAATTACTCCGTTGGCCTGCAAGGATGCCACGGCCTGTGAGAAGGCGGCGGCCTTGGAGCAGGGGGGAGTTGACAGAAAAAATCTGTTTGGCAGGCTGGAAGAGAAATCTATCCTGTAGCCGTGGGAGATGATATCCCGCACCCACTGATCGGAGACATGTTGAAACCACGCGTCGCCAAAGTGGGAGAGCCTGCCACCGACTAAGGACGTTGCTGCCGCGGACAGATAGTCAAGAGAAGGCTGCCTTAGTGGCAGCCGCTCCTGCGGTCTTCTGTGGACGCGCTTTTGTGCGCCAGTTGGATTTTTGGTCCTTAGCTGAGTTAGCGGACGAGGCCGAGGGCTTAGAGGACGACCAGTTAGAGGAACGAAAGGAACGAAACCTCGACTGATTCCTACCCTGGACAGGTTTCCTGGTTTTGGTTTGTGGCATGGAAGTACTCTTCCCACCAGTAGCTTCCTTAATAATTTCATCCAGCTGTTCACCGAACAGCTGGGACCCAGCAAAGGGGAGTCCAGCAAGGTACTTCTTTGAAGAAGCATCTGCCTTCCACTCTCTAAGCCACAAGATCCTGCGGATAGCGAGGGAATTAGCCGAAGCCACCGCAGTGCGGTGAGAAGCCTCCAGCATGGCAGACATGGCATAGGATGAGAAAGCTGAAGCCTGAGCAGTTAAGGTAACCATCTCAGGCATAGATTCCTTAGTGAGGGAATGCATCTCCTCCAGAGAAGCAGAGATGGCTTTGAGAGCCCACACTGCTGCAAAAGTCGGGGAGAACGAGGCCCCTGCAGCCTCATATACAGATTTGGCCAGAAGGTCAACCTGGCGGTCAGTTGAATCCTTAAGTGAGGTGCCATCAGCCACTGATACAACGGTCCGGGCTGAGAGTCTAGACACCGGGGGGTCTACCTTTGGTGAATGAGCCCACTCCTTGACCACCTCAGGTGGAAAGGGAAAACGGTCATCAGAACCACGCTTTGGGAAGCGTTTGTCAGGGCAGGCCCTGGGTTTGGACACAGCGGCCTGAAAACTGGAGTGGTTAAAGAACACACTCTTTGTCCTCTTAGGCGAGGTAAACTGGTGCTTTTCTGCCAGAGAGGGTTGTTCCTCTGATACTGGCGGATTGAGATCCAGTACAGAATTAATGGACGCAATCAAATCACTAACATCTGAGTCACTTTCGGACAGACCAATGGGGCACATGGAGGTAGTCTCCGAGCCCCCAGTAAAGGCATCCTCCTCGTCTTGCGAGTCAGCTTCTGAGACCGAGCCGCGGGACGAGGAAGGAGAGGGAGCCCTGCGTCGCTTCTTTGAAGGATAGGGTCTGGGACCAGATGATGAATCCTCTGTGAGCTCCGGTCCTGAGAGAGACCTAGCAGCAGAGGCACCCTGTGAAGGGGGCTGATGCATGCTCAGCAAAGTCCTGGACAGATGTCCCATGGAGTCAGCAAAAGACTGGGAGATAGACCTGGTTAAGGATTCTACCCAAGCCGGGGGGTCAGCCACAGGAGCCAGAGCAGCCTGAGAGACCCCTGGGGGGGCGATTCCAGGCTGAGGCATCGTCAGGTTAGAGCAGGCATCACAATGTGGATAGGTGCTCGGTTCCGGCAGTAGGAGCCTACATGCAGTGCATACTGAAAACAGCTTTGGAGCCCTGCTCCTCGTGTGTGACATGCTGCTGGAGTGAGGGCTCTGCCAGAATGACCCCCAGAGAGTATATACAGAGGTCCACAACCAGAGGTTGTGGCTTACCAGACCGCTGGAGCGGTGTTGTGTGCCCTCCAGATCCCGAAGCCTGGACCCCCAAGCACCTCAGCAGGGATGCTGCAGACCAGAGCTGATCGCAGGGAAAAACGCTGAGAAAATGGCCGCCGGAGCGAAGGGAGGGGGCGGGACTCATCTCTGAGAGCGGGATCTGGAGGGCCATAGAGACTTATAGGGGAGGAGACATGTACTCAATGAGGAGTGTCTCTCCCCTATGCAGAACGGCCGCTGGGCGGAGCCGCACTGTCCCTCTGCATGAATGACATGCGAGGGCAGTGAAACCGAAACTAGGCCTCCGGCGAAGCCAGGGCCTAAATTTGAGCGGTGCGGCCGGCGCGCAGGCACCATCGGCGCGGTTCTCCGGCGACAGCCAGAGAACCCGCCGGAAATGTCACAAAATACACTCAGCACACTCTCCCACAACAATAAAGTGCAGGGACCCCCAATATATAAACGTCTCAGGTACTTAGCTTGCTGAGACGCAGGGTTCCAAATCCCTGGGGATGAGTGCTGCGGTCCAGCAGGATCCTGAAGGGCTGCGGATGGAGACCGGTCTCCTGCCAAGCATGGAGAACCGTGCTGGCTCCCACTTCAAGCCAGAGCCCAGTAGGGATGGTGAAGGAGCACGGCATGTAAGGCTCCAGCCTTGCAATCAACCTTAACAGCACCGCTGACACAGTGGGGTGCGAAGGGACATGCCGGGAGTCCAGCTTGGACCCGCTTTTCTTCAAACTCTTTCCAAAAATCAAAAATCAGATGAGAATGCATGTGTGGATGTATGCCTCCTGACACAAAGCGATAAACTGGCTAGATCTGGTTCTCCAGGGGGTGTATAAGCTCAGAGGGAGGAGCTACACTTTTGAGTGTAGTACTATGTGTGTCCTCCGGAGGCAGAAGCTATACACCCATGGTCTGGGTCTCCCATAGGAACGATAAAGAAAAAACCTTTTAAGGCTGCAGACACATTAGCGTATGGCATCCGATGCGAAAGCAATGGATGTGATATGCTAATGACCCCCAACTCCCGCTCTGCTGCGAGTGTGAGCCGAGTGTCATGCGACTGTGACCGAATCTTGCGATCGGGTCACAGCTGCGAAGCTGAGTGCAGGTGCTGCGGAGTAGAGGGAGGGGTTAATCCCCCATCTCCTCTATTGTCAGCCTGTGCGTATATCACACTGCACTGGGATAACATCCGAGTGCAGTCTGATGTTTCTCTCGCACCCATAGACTTGAATGAGTGCGACTGATACCGCTCTCGCAGACAGTCACAGCATGCTGCCATTTTTTCCACAGTTCGTTTAGGGCTGAGAAAAAATTGCTGATCTGAGCTGCAGCATTGTCTAACATGGGGCTGAGTGCAATGCAAGATTTTCTCACATTGCACTCACCCGATTTATTCGCTTGTGTGAGTGTACCCTAAAGATGATACTGTATATAACACTACTGGCATTTATTACCCTTATTCACACTCACTCAGTCTCCACAAGGCTATGTAGAAGTCTTTCTTTCTCTTCCTGTACATTATCCAGATTTTCCTGCATTTCTATTGACTCCTTTTCTGCCTCCTAAAAAACAGAAGTGAAGAATTCAGGTCTCTGTAGCGCGTCCTAACCTAACAGAGTATCTCTACTGGCACTTACCCGAAGTGATCGCATGAAGTCACTCTCCATCAGGTGGTTATGCTGCAGGAGATGTTCCTTAGAGTTTGACTTTTTGCTCAGCAGCATGGTCAGGCGCAGCATGTCATTTTTCAAGTTTTTCATGTGATGTTCAATATCCTTTTGCTCATTTTTATCTTGTTCAATATCATCTGCCAAAGAAGAGTATTTGTGGTGATGTTATTCATTAATAGATTAAAAATACTAAAAATGTTCAGCACATAAGAAGAATCGAGACACAGGAACTTCAGTCATTACGGCTGTCCTGTAGAGGTCTCTGACCTACTGGACCCCAGCATTTGTCTTCCTATTATTATTTTTTACTTTAATCAAGTGTACACACAGTCTAATGTATATAGTTCCTCCTATGTGTTAAGCTTGGTCCCACATCTGAGTCCTGACCAAGTATCGAAAGGACTCCAGCTGTGGGAAGTCTGTGCATTCGGAGAAAAGTTGTTAACACTCGTCATCACAGGGAATATATGCTTTAATGTTTATGGTATCTGTAAAGAGAGGTTTCCACTCCATTTTTTTCCACATTACAATTCCAACTCCTTCATAAATGGCCAAAACTTTTAATGGGGTTGTCCCCTTTGAGACAATGTTCTGCACCAGCTGAAGTTTGTTAAAAAATCAAATCACACTGGAAGCATCTTCCCCGGGTTCAACAGTGATTATGTAGCATTGGCTGCAGTTTAAAATACGAAGTGAACAGCGTGGCAGCCAATCAGTGTAGCGACGGCGTGCCTGCACTGCTCTGCTTCTTCCCAGCAGGGACGCCTACTCACTCATGATGCGGCTGGACTGCACAGCCCTGCCTCACCTCCCCGCTGTCCTCCACGTGTGATTCTCCTTCCTCCTGCTCCCTGGGCCTGTGCACACCGCACAGGTCCCACGGCAGTGCATTTAGCATGTGTGTGCACGCTCGCTCTCTTAAAAGGCCAGCACACCTATTTCCAGATGTGCCATTCAGCCTCCTACTAGGGGAGGTGCCTATGCAACATGGTCAGTTAAAAAGTAGAATATCCATGGAGCTGCTCTGCACCATGCATTTTATCAGGTGAGCTGAAATGCTATTTTCTATGTCAACATGGTCAGTAACTGCATGTCTGTCCAGCTAGCTAGTTGTCTTGTCCCGTTGCCCACTCTCCATTACCTATGTTCACCTACCCGTACTTGTCACCCTGTCCCGGCGGTGTCCTCTGTATCTGCCTGCTACTGCTGTCCTGCCTGCCTCAGCTCTCCCTGCTGCACCTGTCAGTATTACAGACTCTGCTAGTCCCTGCCATACCCTCCATACCTGTCTGCTTCAGCCACACCAGCTGCACCCAGCAGTAATGGAGAAAATTCTCTAGTACTGCCTGTCCGCCTAGTGGTCCTGTCTGCCTCAGCTGTCCTGGCTGCACCAGTCAGCACCTGAGACTCTGTGTCACGCTAGGTATGGGAAAATACCAAGCAAACAGCGAAAAGCAAGAGAAGGAAGGGAGGAGATAGTGAGCCCTGATCAAATTATCCGCTGGTCCCTGGCTCCCCTGACCACCCTAGATAGGTTGCGCACCTATGCACCAAGCAGAATACCTGGCCCTTGCTGACCCTGAACAGAGCCCTAGGTAAGGAACGGATGGGATGAGGGATTAGTCAATCCGTATAAAGAAGACACAAGAAAAACAAACAGGAGAAAGTAAAGAACAACTTATCTCCAAGATGACTCAGGGAGAGGTACATCAACATACAACAATGTTTCTCAAGCTGACTGCTTGCACTCAAAACCATATTGAAATTTAACTCTAGCACCAGCAAACACCAAGGGGAAATGCAGGTATTTAAAGGCACATGGGGTAGTAATGAGGAGCAACAGCTGAGAGGTGAGGATATCCGCAGTGTCCTAAAAGGAATTGGATTAACCCTAAACAGAGAGTATACATAGGTTTTGATTTACACCACAGAGGGAAAAACAGAATATTAGGGAGCAGTTTGTGTAGCCAAACACAGCGAACTTCTACAGCTGTACACCAGAGGACTGTCTGTCAACCATGACACTCTGCCAGTTCCTGAGCCCGTCCCTGTCCAGGAGGTCAGTTGCCACAGTCCTGGACACCGGGAATGGTACCTGTCTTCTACCTGGTAGGCACTTAGTCAAACTACACCCACTCCAGGGTAAGCCTGGGTCCCCTCTATGGTCCAGTAAGTCCACTCCTGCTCGCCGCCTTATCACAATCGGCGGACGTAACAAATAGTGAACTTAGTGGACCTGAAGGTAGCATTCCACCAGCATACGGAAAGTCGCTGAGCTCACAGGTTAGCTGCTGATGTGATGACAGTGGCGTAGCCAATGTTGGAAACATGGAGCAGTGATGGAGGCTCACTGATGGACCAGTGGAAGACGAGTACAGTGCAGTTTTTGTTTTTTAACAAACTGCAGCTGGGGTAAAACATTGTCTGAAAAAGGACAACCACTTTAATATCAAATTTAATGAAGTAAAGTGGTTATATCACCGCTTCATAGTCTTCTAATAAATAGGAGACTCAAACTGATAAAACTTTTCTAAATTCCTAAGAAAATTAGTAAACTAATTAGGCAAAATGAATAATGGATAATATCTTTTATTAAACACTCTGGCATTTCAGAGTAAACAGTTTGAGAGGCCATTCAGTGCCCTATGGTACCTGAAAAGATTTTAATTACGGCTCCATCAAGAATGTCAATCTTCTTGATGGTTCATGATGAAGGGGTGGGGTGGGGATGGAGTGCGAGGCTCCTGATTCATTAAGAGGCACAATCTATGCTTTAGGCCGAAAACACACTTCCGCATAAAAAAACGTATGTGTCTCACGTTCCGTTTTTCAGGTCCGTGTTCCGTTTTTTTGGGCGTTTCTCTGGTATGTATGGCATCCATGTGATGGCGTATGCTATCCGTGTGTGCGTGTAAAATGGTAAAATGCCCGTGTATGTGTACGTGGAATGTCCGTGTGTAATGTCCATGTGTGAGATGTAAAATGTCGTTGATACATGTCGGCTGACAGCAGACAGAGTTGCGCGATGAGAATGAACTCGGGTGAACTGTACCCGACTTCATTGTCATGCCGCGGCTCTGTCTGGGTGTCGCATACTGATTAGCGGTCACCTGTGAAGGACTCACCGGTGACCGCTAATCCCCTGAGTGACTGAATTGAGCAGCGCGATTAGTGCTGCTGTCACTCAGGTTACCTGCGGCTAGCTGGATCCTCCAACCGAGAACGCAACTCACCTGTGACTTCATCGCTGTCACTCGGGCGACTTGCTGTCACAGGTGGAGGATTCAGTGGTGGCCGCGAGTTACCTGAGTGACAGCTCAGCTGATCGCACTACTCACCTCAGTTGCTGCGTGGAGGTGACAGGAGCGGCGGTGTTCTTCTGTAGCTCCTGTCACCTTCATGTAGCTGAGCTGGAAGCGACGCGGGACCTCCGTGGATTACGCCGGACCTGGAGGGGTTTTTGGGGCATATTAAATTGGTGAACGAGGGTATTTGTTATTGTTTATTATTTCAAATAAAGGATTTTTTCACTGTGTGTGTTTATTAACTTTAACTTGCCGGTTAATCATTGGGGGTGTCTCATAGACGCCTGCAATGATTAATCTTGGACTTATTGACAGCTATGGGCTACCATTAACTCCTTATTACCCCGATTCCCAACGCACCAGGGCAAATCGGGAAGAGCCGGGTAGAATCCCAGAACTGTCGCATCTATTGTATGCGGCAATTCTGGGCGGCTGCTGGCTGATATTGTTAGGCTGGGGGGCTCCCCATAACGTGGGGCTCCCCATCCTGAGAATACCAGCCTTCAGCTGTATGGCTTTATCTTGGCTTGAATAAAAATTGGGGGGGACCGCACGCCATTTTTTTTAATTAATTATTTATTTATTTCACTGCACAGTATAGACCCGCCCACCGGCTGCTGTGATTGGTTGCAGTGAGACAGCTGTCACTCAGCGTGTGGGCGTGTCTCACTGCAACCAATCATAGCCGCCGGTGGGTGGGGGAAGCAGGGAATAGTAGATTGATTAATGAGCGGCCGGCATTTCAAAATGAATTAAAGCCGCGTATTTTCGGCACAGCTGTTCCTCGCCGCGCTGGTGATCGGGAATTGGTAAGTATGAGCCGGGGGAAGAAAAAGACCGAGCGCCAATGTAAGTATGACTGAGAACAGCAGAAAAAAAGGTAAGTATACTGACTTTAATAAAAAAAAAAAAGACATCGCTAATTTAAAAACGCACACGGACGAAACGTGCTGAACACGGACATACTCCGTGTGCGGTCCGTGCAGGCACGGACCCATACACTATAGCGGGTCCGTGCCTGCGTACTGCCGGCCAAAAACGGACATGTCGTCCATGTAGAAAACCGCACACACGTACTTACGACACGGACACACGTTCTGTGTGATTTTACGTGTGTGTGCCATCAACCATAGAGTAACATTGGTCTCCGTGTCTCCGGTACGTGCAAAAACGTATCAAACACGTACCGGAAACACGGATGTGTGTTGCAGGCCTTAGGTAGCTTTGTGGTATAACAAACGCCACTGCTCGTCTTCAAGTTGTCGAGCGGTGGTCGTCACAACCCTGCCTGCTCTACTTTGTCAGAGGTAGGTGAAAATTAAGGTGGAACACCAAAAGTTGCAAAAGTTTCCTTTAAAGTGTTCCTCCAATTTAATTCTCTAGCCAAATGTCATATTGGTCATGGAGAAACATTAGTGCATGTTGGACAGTACAGCTGTGGAGGCTCCAAGAATCTTATATATAGTTCTAATTAGAAAGACTCTCCATTAGGTGTTGTATGGTTTCCTGCATTGCCCAGTGTGCACCAGTGTCTGTTCATGTTCAATGTTAGATTAGGTGAAAGTACTTAATTGGAGGATCACTTGCATTCTAGTAGACGACATATTTGGAATCTAGACCATTAGATATATTCATTGTTAGTTTAGCATTACACCAATTATTGATTAGTGAAATTAGTGCCATAATTTTGGAGCACAGTGTCGGACATTAAAGATACCTCGACCAGCTTTCAACGGGGTCACATAGACAAGACGCAGAAGGTGTCTAAAACATATTAAATATGGAACAAGTTATGAAAGACAATTTTTAGTGCAAATTGCACCAGAATTGTGGAAGATCTGTATGGCTGGCTTGGCTACAGTTACACCTCTGACTACACAATACTTTTTGTGGTGACTCACTTTCTGTACGGACTTTTCTCTGTTGTGAAATTGTCAGTTCTTTCTGTAACATCTCTACTGTAGCATCCTGCTCCTCTCTTTGCTTGGTCAACCTGACCATCTCTGTCTGCAGCCGGAGCCAATACTGCTGAACGGAGACAATTTCCAAATTACACTCTTCTATCTGTTTGGTCAGTGCAGTTATCTGGATCTCCAGGGGTCCCAGCTCTTTACCCTTAAAAGAAAAACATATACATGTAACCTATTTTACATCATATTAAAGTTATCAACAGGATTTATATGTTGCAAAGTCTACTTGGACTAAAGTTGATAATAGATTAAAACAGCTGAAATTCTACTGCATCTCCAATCTTGGATGTTTAGCCCTTATTGATGCTGTGGTGGACAGCGACTGCTCCAAGGGGTTCTCTCTCTATGATACTTACTATGTTAAAAGTGATAAAATAGACGTATGAACCCCAAATTGGTACCAATTAAACCATCAACTCACCCCACAAAACAAAAGTCTTCATACAGCTGGGTTCATAAAAATGGTTCCAAAAAAGTTATGGTTCTCAGAATATGGCTACAATACAATATATTTTTTCCTAACGCTTTGGGGACACAGGAGACCATGGCTGTATGCGGCTGCCACTATGAGGATGACACTATGCAAAAACATTAGCTCCTCCCCAGTACTATACATCTATCAGTTTAAAAGGACTCTGTCAGCAGATTTTTGCCACCTAATCTGAGCGAAGTTTAACGTAGTGGCAGAGATCCTGATTCCACAGTTGTGTTACTTACTGAGCTGTTTAGTGTAGTTTTGATAAAATCACTGCTTAATCAGTAGTAGATTATCATTAGAGGACTACTTGGCCTGCTGCCAGTTAGTCCAGCATATTCATGAGTTCTGTATAACTGTTAGATGTGCACCAGAGAAAAGAAGGGAATTTTGTTTACTTACCGTAAATTCCTTTTCTTCTAGCTCCTATTGGGAGACCCAGACAATTGGGTGTATAGCTTCTGCCTCCGGAGGCCACACAAAGTATTACACTTAAAAAAGTGTAACCCCTCCCCTCTGCCTATACACCCTCCCGTGGATCACGGGCTCCTCAGTTTTGGTGCAAAAGCAGGAAGGAGAAAACTTATAAATTGGTCTAGGGTAAATTCAATCCGAAGGATGTTCGGAGAACTGAAAACCATGAACCAAAAGAACAATTCAACATGAACAACATGTGTACACAAAAGAACCACCAGCCCGAAGGGCACAGGGGCGGGTGCTGGGTCTCCCAATTGGAGCTAGAAGAAAAGGAATTTACGGTAAGTAAACAAAATTCCCTTCTTCTTTGTCGCTCCATTGGGAGACCCAGACAATTGGGACGTCCAAAAGCAGTCCCTGGGTGGGTAAAAGAATACCTCAATAAAAAGAGCCGCAACGGCCCCCTCTTACAGGTGGGCAACCGCCGCCTGAAGGACTCGCCTACCTAGACTGGCGTCTGCCGAAGCATAGGTATGCACTTGATAGTGTTTCGTGAAAGTGTGCAGACTAGACCACGTAGCTGCCTGACACACCTGCTGAGCCGTAGCCCGGTGCCGCAATGCCCAGGACGCACCCACGGCTCTGGTAGAATGGGCTTTCAGCCCTGAAGGAAGCGGAAGCCCAGAAGAACGGTAGGCTTCGAGAATCGGTTCCTTGATCCACCGAGCCAAGGTTGACTTGGAAGCCTGCGAACCCTTACGCTGGCCAGCGACAAGGACAAAGAGCGCATCTGAACAACGCAGGGGCGCCGTGCGAGACACGTAGAGCCGGAGTGCTCTCACTAGATCCAAAGAGTGCAAATCCTTTTCACATTGGTGAATTGGATTAGGGCAAAATGAAGGCAAGGAGATATCTTGATTGAGATGAAAAGGAGATACCACCTTAGGGAGAAAATCCGGGACCGGACGCAGAACCACCTTATCCTGGTGAAACACCAGGAAGGGGGCTTTGCATGACAGCGCTGCAAGCTCAGACACTCTCCGGAGTGATGTAACTGCCACTAGAAAGGCCACCTTCTGCGAAAGACGTGATAAAGAGACATCCCACAGCGGCTCGAAAGGTGGTTTCTGAAGAGCCGTTAGCACCCTGTTAAGATCCCAGGGTTCCAGCGGACGTTTGTAAGGTGGGACTATGTGGCAAACTCCCTGCAGGAACCTGCGGACCTGCGGAAGCCTGGCTAGGCGCTTTTGAAAAAATACGGAGAGCGCCGATACTTGGCCCTTGAGAGAGCCGAGTGACAAACCCTTGTCCATTCCGGATTGAAGGAATGAAAGAAAAGTGGGTAAGGCAAACGGCCATGGAGGAAAACCGTTATCAGAGCACCAGGATAAGAAGATTTGCCAAGACCTGTAATAGATCTTGGCGGACGTTGGCTTCCTGGCCTGTCTCATGGTGGCAATGACATCCTGAGATAACCCTGAAGACGCTAGGAGCCAGGACTCAATGGCCACACAGTCAGGTTGAGGGCCACAGAATTCAGATGGAAAAACGGGCCTTGTGACAACAAGTCTGGGCAGTCTGGAAGCGCCCACGGTTGTCCCACCGTGAGATGCCACAGATCCGGGTACCACGACCGCCTCGGCCAGTCTGGAGCGACGAGAATGGCGCGACGGCAGTCGGATCTGATCTTGCGTAACACTCTGGGCAGCATCGCCAGAGGAGGAAACACATAAGGCAGTCGAAACTGCGACCAATCCTGAACTAACGCATCCGCCGCCAGAGCTCTGTGATCCTGAGACCGAGCCATGAATGCCGGGACTTTGTTGTTGTGCCGTGACGCCATGAGATCGACGTCCGGCGTTCCCCAGCGGAGACAGATCTCTCGAAACACTTCTGGGTGTAGAGACCATTCCCCCGCATCCATGCCCTGACTGAGAAAATCTGCTTCCCAGTTTTCTACGCCCGGGATGTGAACTGCGGAGATGGTGGAGGCTGTGGCTTCCACCCACTGCAGAATCCGCCGGACTTCCTGGAAGGCTTGACGACTGCGAGTGCCGCCTTGGTGGTTGATGTATGCGACGGCAGTGGCGTTGTCCGACTGGATACGGATCTGCCTGCCCTCCAGCCACTGATGGAAAGCCAATAGGGCTAGATACACTGCCCTTATCTCCAGAACATTGATCTGAAGGGAAGACTCTATCGGAGTCCAGGTTCCCTGAGCCCTGTGGTGGAGAAAAACCGCTCCCCACCCTGACAAGCTCGCGTCCGTGGTGACCACAGCCCAGGTTGGGGGTAGGAAGGATTTTCCCTGCGATAGAGAATTGGGAAGGAGCCACCACTGAAAAGACGTCTTGGTTGCAAGGGAAAGAGAGACTTTCCTGTCGAGGGAAGCCGACCTCCTGTCCCATTTGCGGAGAATGTCCCATTGGAGTGGCCGCAGATGGAATTGCGCGAACGGCACTGCCTCCATCGCTGCCACCATCTTCCCCAGGAAGTGCATGAGGCGCCTTAAGGGGTGTGACTGACCCCGAAGAAGAGATTGCACCCCTGCCTGCAGAGAAAGCTGTTTGTTTCATACACAGTCAGCTTGACTACCGCTGACTGTGTATGAAACTCCATCCCGAGGTAAGTCAGTGATTGGGTCGGTGTCAACTTGGATTTCTGGAAGTTGATGATCCACCCGAACTGCTGGAGAGTCGCCAGAGCGACGGTAAGGCTGTGTTGACACGCCACCCGAGAAGGGGCCCTGACTAGGAGATCGTCTAAGTAGGGAATCACCGAGTGGCCCTGAGAGTGTAGGACCGCCACAACGGATGCCATGACTTTGGTGAAAACCCGTGGGGCTGTCGCCAGGCCGAAAGGCAATGCCACGAACTGAAGGTGTTCGTCCCCGATGGCGAAACGCAAGAAGCGTTGATGCTCGGGTGCGATCGGCACGTGGAGATAAGCATCCTTGATGTCGATCGATGCTAGGAAGTCTCCTTGTAACATCGAGGCGATGACCGAGCGGAGAGATTCCATCTGAAACCGTCTGGTTCTCACATGTCTGTTGAGTAGTTTGAGGTCCAGAACGGGACGGAATGATCCGTCCTTTTTTGGCACCACGAACAAGTTGGAGTAAAAGCCGCGACCACGTTCCTGAAGGGGAACGGGGATCACAACTCCTTCTGTCTTCAGAGCGTCCACTGCCTGAAAAAGTGCGTCTGCCTGAGCGGGGGGCAGAGAGGTTCTGAAGAAACGAGCCGCAGGACGAGAGCTGAACTCTATCCTGTGACCGTGAGACAGAATGTCTCTCACCCATCGGTCTTGAACATGTGGCCACCAGGCGTCGCCAAAGCGGGAGAGCCTGCCACCGACCGAGGATGCGGCTAGGGGATGCCGAGAGTCATGAGGAGGCCGCCTTGGAGGCAGTACCTCCTGCGGCCTTTTGGGGGCGTGACTTGGACCGCCACGCATAGGAGTTCCTCTGGCCTTTCTCCGGCCTGCTGGACGAAGAGGATTGGGGCTTGGCGGAGGGACGAAAGGACCGAAACCTCTATTGTATTTTCCGTTGCTGAGGTCTCTTAGGTTTGGATTGGGGTAAGGAGGAGTCCTTTCCCTTGGATTCCTTAATAATCTCATCCAATCGTTCGCCAAACAAGCGGTCGCCAGAAAACAGCAAACCGGTTAAGAACCTCTTGGAGGCCGAGTCTGCCTTCCATTCGCGCAGCCACATGGCCCTGCGGACTGCCACAGAGTTAGCGGATGCCACAGCTGTACGGCTAGCAGAGTCTAGGACTGCGTTCATGGCGTAGGAAGAAAAAGCTGACGCTTGAGAAGTCAAAGACGCAACTGGCGGAGCAGAATTACGTGTGACAGCATTAATCTCAGCCAGACAAGCTGAGATAGCTTGGAGTGCCCACACGGCTGCAAAGGCCGGGGCAAAAGATGCGCCCGTGGCCTCATAGATGGACTTCACCAGAAGCTCTATCTGCCTGTCAGTGGCATCCTTTAGCGATGAGCCATCTGCAACCGATACCACAGATCTAGCCGCCAATCTAGAGACTGGAGGATCCACCTTGGGACACTGAGCCCAACCCTTAACGACCTCGGAGGGGAAGGGGTAACGCGTGTCGGTGAGGCGCTTAGTAAAGCGCTTGTCCGGAACCGCTCTGGGCTTCTGGACAGCATCTCTGAAGTTAGAGTGATCGAAAAACGCACTACGTGTACGTTTGGGGAACCTAAACTGGTGTTTCTCCTGCTGAGACGCCGACTCCTCTACAGTAGGAGGCGGGGGAGAGAGATCCAACACCTGGTTGATGGACGAGATAAGATCATTCACTAAGGCATCCCCTTCAGGTGTATCAAGGTTAAGGGCGACGTCAGGGTCAGAGCCCTGAGCTGCGACGTCCGCCTCGTCCTCCAGAGAGTCCTCAAGCTGGGAACCCGAGCAGCGTGAAGAAGTCGGGGAAGATTCCCAGCGAGCCCGCTTAGCCTGTCTAGGACTGTGGTCCGGGCAGGAGTCCTCCAAGTGAGACCTAGGGCCCAACCTGGGAGCGCAATGCGGCGCGGACCGAGAGGGGCCTGGAGGCGACGATCCAACAGGGGCCGGGGCCTGTGTAAGGACCGTTCTGGACTGCAAAGCTTCTAGCAGCTTGGCAGACCATTTGTCCATAGACTGAGCCATGGATTGTGAAAGTGACTCAGAGAGTTTCTCAGCAAAAGAGGCGAACTCTGTCCCTGCCGCCTGGACAGGGGGAGCAGGGGGGTCTACATGAGCCGAGGGGCCCACTAGTGACCGAGGCTCCGGCTGAGCAAGCGAAACAGGGGTCGAGCATTGCTCACAGTGAGGGTAGGTGGAACCCGTAGGTAACATAGCCCCACAAGAGGTACAGGCCGCAAAAAAACCCTGTGCCTTAACAGCTTTGCTCCTTGTGGACGACATGCTGTTGTCTCCTAGGAGAATGATCACTGAGGGTATATGGGCAAAAAAGGGTATACAGCCCGACCGAACAGAAATATATATATAAATACGTATCTATTCCGGCACCCTAGGGGGACCAGCACCGGGTGACCGGTGTGGCTTACCGACCGCTAAAAAGCGGAGTGTGTGTCCTCCAGATTCCCTGCCTTAGGTCCCCCGGAGCTGCAGAGCTCTTCACTGAGAATCCTCCACCGGCAGAATGCCAAAAAATGGCTGCCGGAGCTCTCAGGGGAGGAGTGGAGCCGTGGGCGGCGCCAGGAAAGTGCGGGAATCTGGGGTCCCCACAGTGATCAGTGAGGGGGGAGGAAACATGCAGGATGGTCCGGCCCTCACATCCGACGTCAGGTCGGCAGTCCCGCCCTTACCCCTGACAGGCAGGCCCGGGGGCGGGATTTTTGCGACTAGGCCGCGATGAAGCCGGGGACTAAATTTGAGACCGCGCCCGACAAGCAGGCACGGTCGGCGCGGAAGTCCGCCGGCCTTCTCAATTCAGCAGCTGCCGCAGCGTCCGGGAAGAAGGTGCGCTCCCTGCACAGTCCCCTATGGGGACACAGAGTACCTTAGAGTTGCAGGGCCCGGTCCCTGAGGTTGAATAGACTCCGGTCCGGCAGATTCCCACAGGGGCTGCGGAGGGAGCACGGTCCCAGTAAATGGATGACCGCTCAGGATCCCACTTCTCCCAGAGCCGCTAAGGGATGGTGAAGGAGACGGCATGAGGCTCCGGCCTTTGTACCCACAATGGGTACCTCAACCTTAACAACACCGCCGACGTAGTGGGGTGAGAAGGGAACATGCCGGGGGCCCCGTGGGGGCCCTCTTTTCTTCCAACCGACATAACTAATATGAGAATCCATGAGTGGATGTGTGCCTCCTTCCACACAAAGCATAAAACTGAGGAGCCCGTGATCCACGGGAGGGTGTATAGGCAGAGGGGAGGGGTTACACTTTTTTAAGTGTAATACTTTGTGTGGCCTCCGGAGGCAGAAGCTATACACCCAATTGTCTGGGTCTCCCAATGGAGCGACAAAGAAAATTGATTTTATCAAAATGACAGCAAACAGCTCAGTAAGTGACACATCGCTGGAATCAGGGTCTCTGTCTCTACATTATGTTGCCCTCAGATGGGGGAGCAAAAACCTGGTAACAGAGTGCCTTTAAGCTTATTGTCAGCACACCTGCAACCTGTTTTCCTCCTGTACGCCAGACTCCCAGTGCCTGCAGTCCATTTCCTGCTTCTGAAAGCCACACAGTCTCTGCAGATCTCCAGGGTCTCAAGCTATTAAACCAGGGCCAGTTCCTTCCTCAGCATTTCTTCTTAGGCCTGAAACACACATTCGTTAAAAACACGCACTTGCCGCGAGACACGTATTTACCCTGCACACGTAGAACCGGTAATTTGCATACTCACGTGGTCCGTGCTGCTGTCCGTGGTGCTGATCTTCGGTCTCCAACCCTGCCGTCTCCCCGCTGCTGCCGGCCGCAGTGAAGTGAATATTAAATGAGCATAATGAGCGGCGGTCGGCAGCAAGTGGCAGCAGCGGCAGAGACAGGAGGGCTGGAGAAGCTGAGTAAATGTTTTGGGTTTTTTTCACTGACACGTGTGTTTTCTCCGGCGCGTGTCACACGGGATTGCATCCACACTACATCCGTGTGGTACGGGTGCGGGCTGTGTGACACCCGTGCTCCCGGAGAAACCGTGGACATGTCAGCGTGTAGAAAAACGCACACACGTACAAACGCACACGGACACACGTTCCGTGTGGTTTTACGTGTGTGTGCCTGCTACAATAGGGTAGCATTGCTGAACGTGTCTCCGTGCCGCCGATACGTACAAAAAATGGCAAACACGTACCGGCGGCACGGATGTGTGTCGGAGGCCTTAAGGAACTTTCTTCTTTTCTATGCCTAACCTCAGGGAATGTAAGGTCTCTCCCATTCTCTGGCTCTTGTCCTTTACTTTGCCCTTTGCTTCTTGTCACAAGATGTTTCTCTCTGGTCAGACCTTGTACCTCTGCCCAAACTGTAGCCTGCTCACTATGCGATTGTGGTGCCTGTGGGCTTCAGGTGCCACAGGGTATTACACCATTTTTAAGGGGTAATATCTATCCTGGGTCAGGAGGGGGTTAACTGCCGGTGGCTTCACAAAACACACACAAACAACAGTAAGGTGCTCTCCCACAGGGGGTTGGACTAGGGCAGACAGGGTAGTTAGCCATCATGACGCATGAGACTTTCCCCAGTCGCTAGGACAACCACCGGAGGCGGGCACCACTTGAGGTAAGAAGTAGGCGCAACCTTCACACTTGGATAACATCACACACAGACAACAGGAGTTTAGTGTTTCTCTCTCTTCGTGGGACCTATGGCTTGGAGCTGGAGGCTCGGCCTGGGTTCCGGATAGCAACCGAGGAAACACTTCACTAGAAAGACTTTCACGGGCACCGGCGGTGACTGCTGACTATCCTGGATCGGCTGGAGCCCATCGTGGCAGAGATCGGTACTCTGGGACAGCGCCTAAACAACCTGTGAGTAAAAGACCTGGAACCGCAGCCCCTACCTCGCCTCTCATTTGCCGGCGCCGTTGCCCAGTGCTGCGGCGCCAACGGGGACTACCATCGCCCCCGTCCAGCATCCATCATCCTCCCCGGAGTAATCCTGGTCCGCCTGTGGGGAGCGACACCTTCCCGGCTGCGACCTTCACCATCAGCCCCAGAGAGTAGCACCCGCAGCGGCGGCCCATCCATGGCCGCGTACCACAGGTGGCGTGACAATCATAAAAGACTTTCCTCACCGTCACTACCACCTCCATTCTCCATCCTGCCTCCCGTCCACCGCCTTCCCTCCTTTTTGTACATCTCAGGGTCACAAAACCCGGCCAGGCCAGCCCGTGATGACGCAGAGGATCCGCACCCTCGGCCCGGCAATGTGTCAGGTGAAAACCCTTTAACCCTGGGGTGTTACACCATCCCCACAGGAGCGCCCATCTGTTCACAGTGACATTGTGCCACCTCCCTCATCAGTCGCTGATCTAACCAAGATATCTGTGACGCCCTTACCAGCGTCCTCACACTGTCATGCCCCCTCTCCCAGCAGGGAAGCCAACACACTCATCTTTCCCGTCACTCAGCAGTGGCTGATCCATCCCCGTTCCCTGCCACCTCCTCCCGAGGCCTGCACGTGCCGCATAGGCCTCCTGGGAAGTACTTGTAGTGTGCAGACGCAACTTTTCTTAAAGGGCTAGTATGCCCTAACTCAGAAGTGCCTCTCAACCTATGGCAGAGGGGCGTCTGAAATTTAAAGCACCCTCACTTTAAGAGAGGTGCCTGGGCAAAGTGGTCTATATGTCGCTAGTTGTCAGGTCCCTAAGTGCTGCAGCTGCTGTTTAGTTAACAAACGGCACCCTTTAAATACAATGTATCAGGCAATGAACTTGAAACATAACAAACAACAACATGAATCAAAAGCATACAGCCTCAAAAAGAGAATTTTGTTTACTTACCGTAAATTCTTTTTCTTATAGTTCCGTATTGGGAGACCCAGACCATGGGTGTTTAGCTTCTGCCTCCGGAGGACACACAAAGTACTACACTTAAAAGTGTAGCTCCTCCCTCTGAGCTTATACACCCCCTGGCGAACCAGATCTAGCCAGTTTAGTGCAAAAGCTGAAGGAGAATAGCCACCCACAAGTAAAAACAGAGCAAAAACCGGAACAACCGGAGACTCTGTCATCAACAACAGCCGGTGACAACACGCAAAACAAGAAATTGCCAACAGGCAACAGGGAGGGAGCTGGGTCTCCCAATACGGAACTATAAGAAAAAGAATTTACGGTAAGTAAACAAAATTCTCTTTTTCTTTATCGTTCCTATGGGAGACCCAGACCATGGGACGTCTCAAAGCAGTCCATGGGTGGGAAATAAACAGAAAAACTAAGACGTAGGCAGAACCTAACTTCACAAATGGGAGACAGCCGCCTGAAGGATGCGTCTGCCCAAGCTCGCATCTGCCTTGATCCCCGGCGGGGGAGGCACCTGAGAACACTGGTAGGCGTCCGAAATGGTCGACCTAATCCAACGGGCTAAGGTCGGCTTAGAAGCAGAGAGGCCCTTGCGCCGACCTGTGGTTAACACAAAAAGAGAAGTGCACCGCCTAAGAGCAGCGGTGCGAGACAGATAGATCCGGAGAGCACGCACCAGATCTAGGGTATGCAGCGCTTTTTCAAAGCGATGAACAGGAGCCGGACAAAAGGAAGGTAGGGTAATGTCCTGGTTAAGGTGGAAAGGAGAGACCACCTTAGGAAGAAAGTCCGGAGTCGGACGAAGAACCACCTTGTCTTGATGAAAAACCAAAAAAGGTGACTCCGAAGAGAGCGCAGCCAAATCAGAGACTCTCCTGAGGGAAGTTATGGCCACTAGAAAGACCACTTTCTGTGAAAGCCGAAACAAAGAAACCTCCCTAAGAGGCTCAAAGGGGGGTTTCTGCAAAACCGTGGGAACCAAATTGAGGTCCCAGGGATCCAAGGGCCGCCGGTAAGGTGGAATGATGTGAGACGCGCCCTGCATGAAAGTGCGGACCTGAGCCAGCCGGGCGAGACGCCGCTGGAACAGCACTGACAGAGCTGAAACTTGTCCCTTGAGAGAGTTGAGGGACAGTCCCAGCTGCAGACCGGACTGTAGAAAGGACAGAAGGGTCGGCAAGGAAAATGGCCAAGGAGGATGGCCGGAAGAGCGACACCAGGACAGGAAAATTTTCCAAGTCCTGTGATAGATCTTGGCGGAGGAAGACTTACGGGCCCGAGTCATAGTGGAGATGACTTCAGGAGGGATACCAGAAGCCGTCAAGATCCAGGACTCAAGAGCCACGCCGTCAATTTGAGAGCCGTAGAATTCAGGCGGAAAAACGGACCTTGTGAGAGAAGGTCTGGACGGTCTGGAAGATGCCACGGCACCTCTAAGGACAGAAGGAGCAGGTCTGGGTACCAAGCTCGCCTGGGCCAGTCCGGAGCAATGAGAATGACTCGACGACCCTCCATTCTGATCTTGCGCAGGACTCTGGGCAAGAGAGCTAGAGGGGGAAACACGTAGGACAGACGAAACTGGGACCAGTTTTGGACCAGAGCGTCCGCGGCGAAAGCCTGAGGATCGTGGGAGCGAGCCACGTAAACGGGAACTTTGTTGTTGTGACGGGATGCCATTAGGTCCACGTCCGGAGTGCCCCATTTGCGGCAGATCGACTGAAAAACTGCCGGGTGCAGGGACCACTCGTCACTGTCCACGGTTTGACGGCTGAGATAATCTGCCTCCCAGTTTTCCACGCCTGGGATGTGGACTGCGGATATGGTGGACTTGGAGTCCTCCACCCATTGAAGGATGCGTTGTACCTCCAACATTGCCAGGCGGCTGCGTGTCCCGCCTTGGTGATTGATGTAGGCAACCGCTGTCGCGTTGTCTGACTGGACTCGGATGTGCCTGCCCGCCAGCAGATGGTGAAAAGCTAGGAGAGCCAGAAGCACGGCTCTGGTTTCCAGCACATTGATTGAAAGGGCTGATTCGGACGGAGTCCAAGTGCCCTGCGCTCGGTGGTGGAGACATACCGCTCCCCAGCCGGATAGACTGGCATCCGTCGTGAGGATCACCCAGGACGGGGCCAGAAAGGAGCGTCCCTGGGACAGAGAGAGAGGGGCCGAAGCCACCACTGAAGAGAGCTCCTGGTCTGTGGCGACAGAGCCACTAACCTGTGCACGGAGGAAGGCCGCTTGTCCCAGCAGCGGAGAATGTCCAGCTGCAGGGGACGCAGATGGAACTGGGCCAAGGGAACAGCCTCCATTGACGCCACCATCTGACCCAGCACCTGCATCAGGCGCCTGAGGGAATAACGGCGGGGCCTCAGCAGAGAGCGCACCGCCAGTTGGAGGGACTGCTGTTTGACTAAGGGCAACTTCACAAGAGCCGGCAGAGTCTCGAACTGCATCCCTAAGTACGTGAGCCTCTGGGTCGGAGTCAGAGTGGATTTTGGCAGATTGACAAGTCACCCCAATTGGGCTAGAGTGGCGAGAGTGAGCGAGACACTCCGCTGACAGTCCACGCTGGATGAAGCCTTTACCGGAAGGTCGTCCAGGTAAGGGATCACTGCCAACCCCTGTAGGTGCAGGACCGCAATCACTGCTGCCATGACCTTGGTGAATACCCAAGGGGCTGTGGCCAACCCAAAGGGGAGAGCCACGAATTGGAAATGTTCCTCTCCGATTGCAAAACGTAGCCAACGCTGGTGTGAAACTGCAATTGGCACATGCAGATAGGCATCTCTGATGTCGATGGATGCCAGAAAATCCCCTTGGGTCATTGAGGCAATGACTGATCGCAGAGACTCCATGCGAAAATGCCGCACCTGAACATGCTTGTTGAGAAGCTTGAGATCCAGGATGGGCCGGAAGGAACCGTCCTTTTTGGGGACTAGGAAGAGATTTGAGTAGAAACCTCTGAACCGTTCCCGGGCGGGAACCGGTACAATTACTCCGTTGGCCTGCAAGGATGCCACGGCCTGTGAGAAGGCGGCGGCCTTGGAGCAGGGGGGAGTTGAGAGAAAAAAATCTGTTTGGCGGACTGGAAGAAAATTCTATCCTGTAGCCGTGGGAGATGATATCCCTTACCCACTGATCGGAGACGTGTTGAAACCACGCGTCGCCAAAGTGGGAGAGCCTGCCACCGACTAAGGACGTTGCTGGCGCGGACAGATAGTCACGAGGAGGCTGCCTTGGTGGCAGCACCTCCTGCGGTCTTTTGTGGACGCGCTTTTGGCGCCAGTTGGATTTCTGGTCCTTGGCTGAGTTAGTGGACGAGGCCGAGGGCTTAGAGGAGGACCAGTTGGAGGAACGAAAGGAACGAAACCTCGACTGATTCCTGCCCTGGACAGGTTTCCTGGTTTTGGTTTGTGGCATGGAAGTACTCTTCCCGCCAGTAGCTTCCTTGATAATTTCATCCAGCTGTTCACCGAACAGCCGGGACCCAGCAAAAGGGAGTCCAGCAAGGTACTTCTTTGAAGAAGCATCTGCCTTCCACTCTCGAAGCGACAAGATCCTGCGGATAGCGAGGGAATTAGCCGAAGCCACCGCAGTGCGGTGAGAAGCTTCCAGCATGGCAGACATGGCATAGGACGAAAAAAGCCGAAGCTTGGGAAGTTAAGGAAACTATTTCGGGCATAGATTCCCTGGCGAGGGAATGCATCCCCTCTAGAGAAGCAGAGATGGCTTTGAGAGCCCACACTGCTGCAAAAGTCGGGGAGAACGAAGCCCCCGCCGCTTCATATACGGATTTGGCCAGAAGATCAATCTGGCAGTCAGTGGAATCCTTCAGAGAGGTGCCATCAGCCACCGATACAACGGTCCGGGCTGAGAGTCTAGACACCGGGGGTCTACCTTTGGGGAATGAGCCCACTCCTTGACCACCTCAGGTGGAAAGGGAAAGCGGTCATCAGAACCACGCTTTGGGAAGCGTTTGTCAGGACAGGCCCTGGGCTTGGTCACAGCGGCCTGAAAACTGGAGTGGTTAAATAACACACTCTTTGCTCTCTTAGGCGAGGTAAACTGGTGCTTTTCTGCCAGAGAGGGTTGCTCCTCTGATACTGGCGGATTGAGATCCAGTACAGAATTAATGTACGCAATCAAATCACTAACATCTGAGTCACTTTCGGACAGATCAATGGGGCACATGGAGTTAACCTCCGAGCCCCCCGTAAAGGCATCCTCCTCGTCCTGCGAGTCAGCTCCTGAATCAGAGCCGCGGGACGAGGAAGGAGAGGGAACCCTGCGTCTCTTCTTAGAAGGACGGGGTCTGGGACCAGATGATGAATCCTCTGTGAGCTCCGGTCCTGAGAGACCCCTAGCAGCAGAGGCACCCTGTGAAAGGGGCTGATGCATGTTCAGCAAAGTCCTGGACAGAAGTCCCATGGAGTCAGCAAAAGACTGGGAGAAAAGACCTAGAAAAGGATTCTACCCAGGCCGGGGGTTCAGCCACAGGAGCAGGCGCAGCCAGAGAGACCACTGGGGGTGAGACTCCAGGCTGAGGCACCGCCAGGTTAGAGCAGGCATCACAATGTGGGAATATGCTCGGTTCAGGCAGCAGGAGCTTACATGCAGTGCATACTGAATACAGCTTTGGAGCCTTGCTCCTCGTGTGAGACATGCTGCTGGAGTGGGGGCTCTGCCAGAGAATGAACCCCAGAGAGTATAATCAGAGGTCCACAACCGGAGACCGGTTGTGGCTTACCAGACCGCTGGAGCGGTGTTGTGTGCCCTCCAGATCCTGAAGCCCGGACCCCCAAGCACAGCAGCTCAGCAGAGATGCTGCAGACCAGCGCTTGCAGAGAGAACGCTGAGAAAATGGCCGCCGGAGCAAAGAGAGGGGGCGGGACTTGCTCTGAGGAGTGGGAACTGGAGGGCTATAGAGACCTGCCGTGGAGGAGGGACGCCCCAGCAGTGGGAAGTATCCAGAACGGCCGCCGGGCGGAGCCGAGCCTGTCCCTCTGCATGAGTGACATGCGAGGGCAGTGAAACCGAAACTAGGCCTCCGGCGAAGTAGGGGCCTAAATTTGAGCGGCGCGGTCGGCGCGCAGGCACCATCGGCGCGGTTCTCAGGCGACAGCCAGAGAACCCGCTGGAAATGTCATAAAACACACTCAGCACACTCTCCCACAACAATAAAGTGCAGGGACCCCCATATATAAACGTCTCAGGTACTTTGCTTGCTGAGACGCAGGGTTCCAAGTCCCTGGGGATGAGTGCTCCGGTCCGGCAGGGTCCTGAAGGGCTGCGGATGGAGACCGGTCTCCTGCCAAGCATGGAGACCGTGCTGGCTCCCACTTCAAGCCAGAGCCCAGGAGGGATGGTGAAGGAGCGCGGCATGTAATGCTCCAGCCTTGGAAATCAACCTTAACAACACCGCCGACACAGTGGGGTGAGAAGGGACATGCCGGGAGTCCAGACTTGGACCCGCTTTTCTTCAAACTCTTTCCAAAAATCAAAAAATCAGATGAGAATGCATGTGTGGATGTATGCCTCCTGACACAAAGCGATAAACTGGCTAGATCTGGTTCTCCAGGGGGTGTATAAGCTCAGAGGGAGGAGCTACACTTTTAAGTGTAGTACTTTGTGTGTCCTCCGGAGGCAGAAGCTAAACACCCATGGTCTGGGTCTCCCATAGGAACGATAAAGAAATATAAATTTTTTTTAATAGAATTTAAAACCGTAAATAATAAAGGTTGTGGTAGTATAGGTACAAGGACCAGACAAAACAATAGACACTGCAAAAGGTAGATCTGTCTCGGGTAGTAGGACTGGACAGATCTAACTTTTGCAGTACGTTAACCATTTAACAACCTTCATATACCTGTATCCTCCTTATCTCTTAGGCCAGAATCACACTTGCTAGTGCCTCGCGTGTAACTCGCGCGAGTTTCTCATAGTAGAACCCGGCTTGGCCGCACACTATGCATACAGGAGCATCTGAGCTGCATAGAGATACATGCAACCGACCCACTCCTGTCAGGGGAGTGTGCGGCCAAGCCGGGTTCTGCCATGAGAGACTCGCGCGAGTTACACGCGAGGCACTAGCAAGTGTGATTCTTTTCCCATGCACACTGTGTATCTGATTAATGAGTCTAGCTCTGGCTAGCTACACCTTTTAATGATTACTGAGCTGCTATTACTTGTTTGCCTATGCACTTTTCTTTCGAGCCGATGGAATAGTTACTTTTAGTTAATTAATTAATTATATATTGAATTCTGCCTAATTTAAAGGGGTTTATTGTTTACTAGCCCTAGCTAGTTATATTTAACTATGCACTTCACTGCTGGGCTGGTGTAATAGTTACACTTAGTATTTTAAATATAGTCTAGAATAAGGAAGAATTTCCACACTAGAGTATATCCATACAACCTTTTATTTTTTAATTCTTATTTTTTGGCACATGGATACTTCCATTTTTGGTATATGATTAATATATACTTCCTTAACTGTATGTAAACATTAGGTTATAATTATATGACTATGAAAGAAATATAATTTTATTAATCCTTGGTGTATGATACTTCCAATTTATTTTTGATATGTACCAGATACACTTGGCACTCTTAGAAAGAGATACTTTATCTTTTTGAATAATTATTTTGGTACAATGTAAATTATTGTTCTTGTCTATTGTTCTTTCCGGTCCTTGTACCTGTACTACCACAACCTTTATTATTTACGGTTTTAAATTGTATTAATAAAAATTGATATTTTAGGCCGTATACTTTTGATTCGTGTTATTGTTTGAGCTGCTGTTTAGTGCTGTGTTCCATATTACTAATACCTGTCTGTGTTCCAGTACCTGACGTATTCATTGCTGCTGCATCTATCCACTCTGGCCGAACCTGATATACCAGTCGCTGCGGCATTGTATCCAGTCGGCCAAGTCTGCTATACCGGTCGCTGCTGCATTATACCCTATCGGCCAAGTGTTCTATATCAGTTGCTGCGGCATTGTACCCTGTCAGCCAAGCCTGCTGTACCGGCCGCTGCTGCATTGTACCCTATTGGCATCATACCATATCAGCCTAGCCTGCCTCATCGATGACTGGCAGTGTCTTTAACCCTGGGGTCAGCTGTCACAGTCCCACTCTCCCTGTGTGGCACCTTGTTTCTGCCTGCAGCGCAACACCCTCACCATCAGAGGCTCTGATGAAAACCTGGTGAGAACCATAGTCAAGCCTCTAAATTATTCTGTGTGCTGCGGCCCATTGGGTCTACTCCCCGCTCACACCCACGAGCATTACGGTATCCCAGGCCTTAGTTTCAGTCATAGAACAACTACCTAATCCAGCAACTGCCACGGGGGTCCCGTTTGCTTCCCAGGGCGAGTCAGACTCCCCAGTTCCTCAACTCTGACATGGCAGACCAGGCACGAGATCCAGGAAGCAAGCTCACACTAGTTCATCTTCTAGAGCCCCTACTCCTTCAGTATCCTCCAGAATAGCATCCTTTTCTTGTATCCTTCCTGCGACACTATGGCGGTTTATGAGTCGGACCCCTGTTCCAAATCAGTTTCTGATCTGGACTCCGAACAGATTTCTAAGCTACGGAATAATGGGGGATAGTCTGATTATAGCCGTTAATCATACTCTCAATATAATGGATAAGGAACTGGCTCAATCCGAGGAATCTGTTTCCTTCAAGAAGATAAAGTGATGTCCTTCGGTTTTTGTCAACTACAAATAATTTAACTGAATTTTCGCCAGTGAATGAGAGCATCCAAAAATTTTTTTCCAAAGACAAACTCATGGAGGTTTTATACCCATTTGAGTCTGATCTTCTTCAAAGATAGGCAGAGTCTACCTCAGTGGATTCCCCGTCTCCCGGCTTTCCACCAACACTATCCAAAACACCCACCATAGGCGCTCATTTTTTTCATTACTTTATCCAATTCTCAACCGAAAAGAACAATCGCCAAGAAGATACGTCTTCCATCTACCGAGAAAAAAGAAGATTCTCCTTCAAGCCTGTTCCCTCCTGGAGTCCTCATGGGCACAAGAACAAGCCGTCCAGATCCAGATAAATCAGATTCTCTTCTTTCTTTTCAATGTTTTATTTAGGGGTGTCCCCACCTGAGAATCCTCTCAAGGAGGGTGGTTGACAACTCCCGGTGTCATTATTTTTGTATCCTCTCAAGAGCGGTTCTCAGGTTTCTATTTAACCTGTCTGTGGTCCCAAAGAAGGATGGATCTGTCCGTCCCATTGTGGACGTCCAGTTATTGAACAGATGCGTCTGCCTCTGTTACTTCAGGATGGAGCCACTGCTCTCAGTGATCGCCTCCATGGAGCCCGAGGAGTTTATATATTCTGTGGACATCCAAGATGTGCACATACTCATCTTTCCATCCAACCAGAGATTCCTCCGTTTCGCAGTTCAGAATTCCCATTTTCAGTTCACAGCGCTGCTGTTTGCCTATCCAGAACAACCAGGGTCTTCACAAAAGTAATGCCATCCTTTACCTGGATGACATCCCCCTCAGCAAGTCACAGGAGCTTGCAGATCACCCTGGACACTCTTTCTCTTCGGCTGCTTTCACACATCCGGTTTGAGCCGTGCGGCTCAATCCGGCGGTGAAGCCTATGCAACGGATGCGGTGAAAACACCGCATCCTTTGCATAAGTTTTTTACATGCGGCCAGTCCGTTTTTTGCCGCTTGCGGCATGCTACTGAGCATGCGCAGTGGCAAAAACCGCATGCGGCGGCCGGATGCGTTTTTTGCCGCATCGTGCCGCATCCATAGGGATGCATTGGAAAAAGCGCCGTATTGGCCGGATGCGGCGCGATGCGTTTTTTTTTTTGCCGGAGCAAAAAACGTGCCAGGGAACGTTCCATCCGGCCGCTGCATCGGCTAAATGTGCCGCATGCGGCAAAAAACGGACGGAACGCGAGCCCATGCGGCACAATGCGGCACTAATTAAAGTCTATGCAGGAAAAACGCAGCCGGCAGCAAAAAAAAAAAACGGTTCCGTTTTTCCTGCAAAGTGCCGGATTGTGCCGCATTGCAGAAACCGGAGGTTTGAAAGCAGCCTTCTCGGCTGTATTATCAAGAAAATGAAGTTGTCTCTGATCCCGTGCCAACACATTGTTTTCTTGGGAATGCTGTATGACACTGTATGTGCAAGAGTCTTCCTTCTCAAAGACAAGCACTCTGCCCTTCTAAGAGGATTTTTTTCTTTCAGACGTCCCTCTCCATGTTCTCTTCCGATTCTGCATGAGCATTCTGGGCAAGATTGTAGCCACAATGGAAGAAGTCCCATTTGCTTGGTTCCACACTCGCCCCCTTCAGCTTTTTTTCATATCAAGATGGGACAAGTCCACTCATCCCATGGACAGGCCAGCAGTACTTTCTTCCCACATAAAAAAGTCACTTAAATGATAGAGACTTTCTCCCCTTGTTTTTCACGGAAAATCGTTTTTACCGATTCTCTGGAAGATCATAACGACGGATGCCATCCTCCTAGGCTGGGGAGCAGTCTTCCAAAACCCTATGGTACAGGGATGATGGAATGCCCAGGAAACATCTCTTCCCATCAACATTCCGGAACTCAGAGTAATCCTCATGGATCTCCATCACTGGCAGGATCTTCTCATCGGCTGTTCGATCTGCTTCCGATCCAACAACACCACGGCTGTGGCATACATCAACCATCAAGGAGGAACTTGAAGCCAAGCAGTGATGTTAACAGTTTCTCAGATCCTTTCATGGGCAGAATGAATTGTACCAGCAATCTCAGCAGTACACATTCCCGGAGTAGATAACTGAGCCGTTGACTTTCTCAGCCGAGAAGGCCTTGCCAAGGGCAAATGGTCCCTTAACACTACAGTCTTTCACCAGATCTGCCTCAGATGGGGAATTCCTGATGTTGATCTGATGGCATCCAGATTGAACCACAAAGTTTCTTAAGGGCGCCTTACACGCTACAATAAATCTTACGATGTGTCGGCGGGGTCACGTCGTAAGTGACGCACAGCCGGCATCGTAAGTATGACTGTAGCGTGTAAAACCTCCGTGCAATTGCGAGTGAACGAAAATCCGTTCATCGCATGCACGTCGTTCATTCCTCAAAGATTGAACGTGCGGTTGTGCAATGTTCCCGAGGCAGCACACATCGCAGTGTGTGACACCCCGGGAACATTGAACGACAGCTTACCTGCGTCCACGGCTCCCGCCGACAATGCGGAAGGAAGAAGGTGGGCGGGTTGTTTACGTCCCGCTTATCTCTGCTCCTCCGCTTCTATTGGCCGGCTGCCGCATGACGTCGCTGTGACGTCGAACGTCCCTCCCACTCCAGGAAGTGGACGTTCACCGCCCACATCGAGGTCGTATGGACGGGTAAGTACGTGTGACGGGGATTAATCGTTTGTGCGGCACATTCAACAAATTGAACGTGTCACACATACAATGGGGGCGGTTACGATCGCATAAGATATCGTATGCGAAATCGTAACATGTAAAGCAGGCTTTAGGTCGTGTCCAGATCTTGCAATCCCCTAGATTGTCTCCAATGCTCTGGCAATTTCCTGGTTTCAGTTCTCCCTTCCACATCTGTTTCTTCCTCTATGGCTGATCCCCTGGCTGGTCAAGAAGAACAAGTTGGAAGGAGTACCCGTCATACTGGTGGCCCAAGATTGGCCTAGAAGACCTTGGTACATAGAACAAGTTCACCTCTTTGCAGACGTCCTGTGGAGACTCCCAGACCTTTCAGATCTCCTTTCACAGGGTCCCCTCTTCCAGCAGAATTCTCAGTTGCTCAATTTAACAGCATGGCTGTTGAAACCAGAGTTTTGAGATCCTCTGGTCTCCTAATCTGGTCATCCAAACCATGATCAAGGCGAGGAAGCCTTCTTCCTTTTGCATATACCATCACACATGGAAGGTCTTCTTCTGCTGGTGCAAAATCAAGCAGACCGTTGCCATGGTCTTTTCCTTAGCTTCCCTGCTGTCCTTCCTGCAGTTGGGTCTTGATTCTGTCTTATCCCATAACTCTCTCAAGGGTGAGGTCTTGGTGCTTTCCCGTCTCTTCCAAAGAAACCCTGCGTTTCATCCCCAGGTCAGAACCTCTCTTCAAGGGGTTGCACAGTCTGCGCCATCTTACTGACTTCCGGTAGAGCCTTGGTACTTCAACCTCAGTCTGGACGTCCTTCAGAGGTCCCCTTTTGAACAACTACGAGAATTTTTTTGTCCTTCCTCTCCTGCAAGGTTGTCTTCTTGGTAGCCATCACCTCAATCAGTTATCGAACTCACGGTCCTCTCCTGCTGCTCCCCGTATCTGGTGTTCCATCAGGACAAGCTGGTGCTCCCTTCATTCTACCTGGCTCCTTCTCACGCTTCTCACCTTCTCACTCCATAAGCTGGACCTTGTGACAGCACTCCCCCTCTACATCGCCAGGATGACATTTTTCAGATGAACAGACTTTCTTTGTGATTCTGGATGGTCATCGCTGAAGACTTGCCTCCAGATCCACCATTACTCACGGGATTCAGTCTACCATCTTGGAAGCTTAATGGATAAAGGACAGAGAGCACCCACTTAAGGTAATGGCTCACTCAACTTGTGCAGTTGGGGCCTCCTGTGTGGTCCCTGTCTCACAGTTATGCAAGTCTACAATTTGGTCTTCCATTTATGCTTTCACAAAATTCTATAGGGTTCACACCTACGCCTCGTCGGATGTGAGCCTCGGCAGATGGGTCCTGCAGGCTGCAGTGGTTAAAGTTCAAATGTGATGGTACTATCCTCTTCCCTTGGGACTGCTTTAGGATGTCCCATGGTCTCCTGTGTCCCCCAATGAAGCGATAGAGAAAAGATTTTCATTACTCAACATATTATCTCTTTCTTAGAGCCTTCATTGGAGGACACAGCACTCATCCTTGTATTCAGTTAGGAGTTGTGCTATTTAACTATTATATTTCAATATCTTATTACCTTAACGTTGCTTCTTTTACTGCTTTATAACTAACTGGTTATCTCTGTGCTAGTTGGTGGGAGTATACTTCCGGTGGAGGAGCTAACTTTTTTTTGCATAGTGTCAGCCTACTAGTGGGAGCATCATACTTCCATGGTCTCCTAGTGTGAGCGTACACTAAAGGCCCTGTGAAACACAGAGATAAATCTGCGGCAGATCTGTGGTTGCAGTGAAATTGTGGACAATCAGTGCCAGGTTTGTGGCTGTGTACAAATGAAACAATATGTCCATGATTTCACTGCAACCACAGATCTGCCAAAGATTTATCTCTGTGTGTGACAGGGCCTTAAGATGCATAATGTCTGAAGAAATAGTTTACTTAGGAAAAAATACTTTTCCACCGTATTGTAAAATGACTTACCCCAATTTCTGCAAGTGTTGTTTCAATTTGCTTGCTGTATAAATTAATGCTGGCTTGCTTCCTCTCGATTGCCATGGTGCGCTTTGCAATTTCACTTTGGCTGCGAGAGATCAATTCATTGGTGGTATCAATTTTCTTCTCCAGCTCCGTCAGTGTCCTCTGTAGAGCCCGGATACGCGATGTGCTGTGATTAAGCTCCAGTTGTACTTGAGCAGTCTCGTTCTCTATCTTAGTATAATCGATCTCCTGTATAAGTCACATGTAAGCAGTGAAATATATTATAAATTGATGGGTGGAATAGTTAGCAATTGGCAAAGGGAAAATTAATTAGTAAAATAGTGATTAAATAAAAAATTCTGCTTTGAAATAAAATGATTGTAACTCAAACTGCTATGTGGGCATTAGCGAATAAAGCGACAATGCAGTACAAGATGGGAAAACTTCTTTGGGCATTGTTATATTGTCACACGTTGAGAATTATAATTGTAAGCTATACTTTTATTCTTAGGTGACTGTCATACAATAATCTGCATGGCACTACGGCTATGTTATTACACTGAGTTCACATACCAGCTCCAGCTTTCTTCTTTGTAGTTTTTCATTCAGGAGGGATGAATACTTAGCAGCTTTGTCAGATGTCAACTTTTCCTGAAGCTTTTCCATTATCTGAGTTTCCAGAGTACCTTTCATTTGGGATTCATTCTCAATTTGCTTCCGGAGAGAGTTGAGCTCAGTCCAGCGTCCAGCTCTTTCCTTAAGAGAAGTAGTGTAGTTAATGGATTGATAAAGGATGTTATGTGTAAATCTTTATAATTTGTATTGCAGATTGCAGCTTCAGTCTTCCTGCACTCCTACCATGTTACATAGGCAAAGCGTCCTTTGCTTCCTGCGTGGGAAAAACGCAGAGTTTGGGAAGGCAGCATTCCCATGCCACCGGCCTGAACTGACAATCATCTCCGGTCCTCAAGGTCCACCAACAGATCATGTTTTCAGGATTTCCATAGTATTGTATATGAGAAAATAGATTCCATTTTGTTCTTATAGTTTCCATCTTGTCTTATAGCTAATGATGTCATAGGGTTCAGCTAACACTGATGGCAGGGGGTAGTTTCACATTTCTGTTCACGTTCCTACTGCTCTTATTGGTGCATAGTTCAGATGGATAAGGCCTCTGCCTGTGAGCTTATATAAACTGGTTACATGTACCGTATTTTCTGGCGTATAAGACGACTTTTTAACCCCTGAAAATGTTCTCAAAAGTCGGGGGTCGTCTTATACGCCAGTTGTCGTCTTATACAGCGTATAATTAGGTGATTTATAAGCCCTCCCTGTCTCCAAGACTCTGCCCCTCAGTGAAGCTCCCACCAAAAAAATATTCTCACCTGTCCTCCGTTCCCGCGGTGTCATCAGCTGCTTCTTGTGGAAACGCAGGCCCATAGACTCCTCCGTGATCTCGTCCACTGCACGGAGCTGCCGCTGCAGGCTGCCATCATGGCTTTACTGCAGTTGAATGCTTTGTGGTGGCGGTGCCGCAAAGGCTGACAGCAGCGGTGGCCCTGTGTATTGGTCGCGATCATGGAGGTGTCTATGTGGCTGCGGTCCACAAGAAGCACCCCTTGATGATCACGTCCCATGCACAGAGACGCCGCTGCTGTCAGCACTTTACAGCAGTTGAATGCTTTGCGGCACCGCCGCAGCCGTAAAGTATTCAACTGCAGTAAAGCCATGATGGCAGCCTGCAGAGGCAACTACGTGCAGTGGACGAGATCACGGAGGGGTCTATGGGCCTGCGGTCTGGAATATGCAGCTGAGGGCACCGCGGGATCAGAGGACAGGTGAGAATTTTGTGTGTGTGTTACAACAACGTCGTAATAGGGGACAAGAAGGGGACCAGTAGGAGGACATTACTAAAGGATGGGAACATTACAGCAGTGGACATTACTAAACGATGGGCACATTACTAGAGGGCCCAAGGAAGGGGCACAAGGATGGACACATTACTACAAGGGGGGACAAGAATGGGCACATTACTACAAGGGGGAAAAAGGATGGGGCACATTACATTTTATTGGGATCTATTTTTATTTTTGAAACTTTCCAGTACAGCTGCATTTCCCACCGTAGACTTATACTCGAGTTAATAAGGTTTCCCAGTTTTTTGTGGTAAAATAGAGGCCTCGGCTTATACTCGGGTTGGCTTATACTCGAGTATATATGGTATATCCCAAACTCTATATTTTAACTGGAAAAGTTGGGGGTCGTCTTATACGCCAAGTTGTCTTATACGCTGGAAAATACAGTACTAATAAAGTTTAATTCTTTGAGTAAATCACAAAGCGTGTGTGTGCTGTATTGATTTCCCGAGTACTCGTAATACAAATCTTATTAATTTAGAGTTCCAGAGTTCCAGAGGCATAGGAGGAGTGTATATTGCTCACATGTATAATGACATCACCTGTGCCAATACTAATAAAACATGATCTGGTGGTGGCCTTGAGTTCTGCAGTTCAGGAACACTACGCTACATGAATACACTAGATGAATGTTGTCCGAACAACTCTTCTGATCAGAGCTAGAAGTGTCCGGCAGGGGCTTAAGGCCGCTTTACACGCTGCAATATCGTTACCGATATCGCTAGCGTACGTACCCGCCCCCATCGGTTGTGCGTCACGGGCAAATCACTGTCTGTGGCGCACAACATCGCCCGGACCCGTCACACATACTTACCTGCATAGCGACGTCGCTTTCTTAGGGAGCGGTTCGTTTGGCGCCACAGCGACGTCACTAAGCGGCCACCCAATCAAAGCAGAGGGGCGGAGATGAGCAGGACATAACATCACGCCCACCTCCTTCCTTCCTCATTGCCGGTAGGACGCAAGTAAGGAGATGTTCCTCGTTCCTGCGGTGTCACACGTAGCGATGTGTGCTGCCACAGGAACGAGGAAACAACATCGTTACTGCAGCAGGAACGATAATTGAGATTAGGGGGGATGTCACCGATTAGCGATTTGGAACGTTTTTGCAACAATTCAAAATCGCTAATAGGTGTCACACGCAACGACATCGCTAACGCGGCCGGATGTGCGTCACAAATTCCGTGACCCCCAACGAGATTGCTTTAGCGATGTTGTAGCGTGTAAAGCGGCCTTTATTCTCCTCTTTTCATTTAGAATGCATAAATGCTTGGCTATGTGTGTGTATATTGGGAGAGTCGTACAGAAAAGTTGTCGGCTGAAGCACCAGCCCAGTTGTTCCATCCACTGCCGGATGCACAATGTCAGGCTGCTGCAGACAGCATCAAGCTCCATTTTGGCTTGATAGAGGGGGGCCACTCTTGTAGCAGATATTGATACTGGAGCAAGACATACATAGGAAATGTGCTGTGCTGGGGTGAGAATATAGGGAATAGGAGAACCTTACTAATACTAATGCTGTGTGAAAAATATAGAGAGGCCCTGCTGTGACTACTAGAGGGAGAAGCTGAGATAAGGTGTACTGGAGACAGAGGGCACTGCTGTGATGGAGGATGCAGGTTGGCACGAGGAGTGATAAAGGCACTGCTATAATAGGCATGAGGGGAGCACTGGTCTTACCAATGTGACGAGTAAGCTAACTTTTCTGTTACTAATGGGGAAAATCTATGAGGTTCTGCCGTGTCTCCCGGGATGGATGGTGGGTCACAGTTATGAAAAAATAGGGGTGCAGCAAAGCTCGTACCCATAATAACGCCATAAAATTAACTGATGTGGTAAAATATATATCTCTCAGTGACACTTCTGAGTGGTAAAACTAGGTGAAGAACTTAATGACATCCCCCCCACTCTCCAATGTCACTGCCCACTACTCATTGTCATCATTTCCATCATTTTCTACACCATACAGAAGCATACGTACTGTGGTCACCCTGCTCAGCGCCTGCTCAGTCTCCTCTAACATACGCATGTACGTGCTGAACTCTACTCTCAGTGACTCCTGCTTAGCTTGACACTGAGAAATCAGCTTTTTGCTCATGGCTGCATCACTCTCTGCGCGATTGATCATAAAAGTAAGTTTCTCGTGTTTTTCCTCCTCCTTCGTAACAGATTTCTTATAGCCATCTATCTCTGTCTCCATGGAGAGCAGCTCCTGCTGTGCCAGGCTGAAAAGGTAAAACAAAGAATAAAAATAAAGCACCTATGTTAACTGTAGCCATTGTAAAAACGTGCACATTTCTCAGTTTCTAGCACCCGGCACACACAGTGATCAGCTCTTAGAAGGTCTAGATGTACACTGCGGACAGAGCTGGGATAGCACCGCTCCTCACAATGTTTAGTGGCCGTTCCCAATTATTGCAGATCAGTTCAAATCTAAGTGAATGATCTGCAGTACCTAAGAACGGCCACAAGGCGGTGTAAGAGCTGTGTTATCTAGCACCGCTCACATCAGTGGTATTTTGCCGCAGGGCCGGATCTGTTGCAGATGCATTTCGGTTCGGTTCATTTCCAATGGAGTCGCAGCAGGATGCAGTCACATGCGATTGCTTGCGGAAAACGTGGCCGCATCTTGCCGCGGTTCAATTGAAGGTGAATTGAGCTGGAGCGCATCTGCAACGGATCCAGCCCTGCGGCAAATTGCCGCTGATGTGAACGGCGCCTAAGAGCTCCTTACAGCTGATCAAACCCCAAAATGTTGAACCCTCACTAGTGGGTCATCATTGTCTAAAGCGGGCTTCACACTCAGCGACATCGCTAACGAGATGTCGTTGGGGGCCACGGAATTCGTGATGCACATCCGGTCTCGTTAGCGATGTTGTTGCGTGTGAAACGCAGGAACGACCGTTAATGATCAAAATTACTCACCTTATCGTTGATCGTTGACGCACCGTTTCTTTCCCGAATATCGTTGCTGTTGCAGCACACATTGCTATGTGCGACACTGCAGGAACGAGGAACTACATCGTACCTGCGGCCGCCGGCTATGAGGAAGGAAGGAGGTGGGCGGGATATTCCGCCCGCTCATCCCCGCCTCTCCGCTTCTATTGGGCGGCTGCCATGTGACGTTCGCTGTGACGCCGCACGAACCGCCACCTCTTAGAAAGGAGGCGGTTCGCCGGCCACAGCGACGTCGCTAGGCAGGTAAGTCCATGTGACAGGTGTTAAGCGGGCTTTACATGCAGCGACATCGCTAGCACCTGCCCCCGTCGGTTGTACGTCACAAGAAAATCGCTGCCTGTGGCGCACAACATCGCTTACACCCATCACACAGACTTACCTGCCTAGCGACGTCGCTGTGGCCGGCGAACAGCCTCCTTTGTAAGTGGGCGGTTTGTACGGCGTCATAGCGGCGTCACTAAGCGGCCGCCTAATAGAAGCGGAGGGGCGGAGATGAGCGGGCCGAACATCTCGCCCACCTCCTTCCTTCCTCATTGCGGGCGGCCGCAGGTACGGTGATGTTCCTCGTTCCTGCGGTGTCACACATAGCGATTTGTGCTGCCGCAGGAACGACTAACAACCTGCGTCCTGCAACAGCAACGATAATCGGGAAAGGAATGAAGTAATTTTGATCGTTAACGGTCGGTCCTGCGTTTAACACGCAACGACGACGCTAATGAGGCCGAATGTGTGTCACGAATTCTGTGACCCCAACGACATCTCGTTAGCGATGTCGCTGTGTGTGAAGCTCGCTTTAGCGATGTTGTGCGCCACGGGCAGCGATTTGCCTGTGACCCACAACCGACAGTGGCGGGTGCTTTCACCACCATACTTTTACTTATAAGTTATGGCTTCTGCAAAATAAATACAAAAATAAATCATTTGTATTTGTGTCGCCATATTCTGCTCTAAGAGGGCTTTTATTCTTTAAGCTATACCATTTTTTGATAATTATGACGTTTGGTTACATTTTTTGAGAGCTAAAAAGTACAAAAGAATCAACTCATAAATTGTTTTCCTTTTAATGGCATCATTTTCTTTTTAGCATGGGTCGATATAATTACAAGGATACCCATTTTGTGTCTGTTTTATTACATTTTGCACCAGAAAATTACTTTTTAACAAGAAAATATATATACAGTCATATGAAAAAGTTTGGGCACCCCCCATTAATGTTAACCTTTTTTCTTTATAACAATTTGGGTTTTTGCAACAGCTATTTGAGTTTCATATATCTAATAACTGATGGACTGAGTAATATTTCTGGATTGAGATGAGGTGTATTGTACTAACAGAAAATGTGCAATCCGCATTTAAACAAAATTTGACCGGTGCAAAAGTATGAGCACCTCAACATAAAAGTGACATTAATATTTTTTAGATCCTCCTTTTGCAAAAATAACAGCCTCTAGTCGCTTTCTGTAGCTTTTAATGAGTTCCTGGATCCTGGGTGAAGGTATATTTGACCATTCCTGTTTACAAAACAATTCCAGTTCAGTTAAGTTTGATGGTCGCCGAGCATGGACAGCACGCTTCAAATCATCCCACAGATGTTCAATGATATTCAGGTCTGGGGACTGGGATGGCCATTCTAGAACATTGTAATTGTTCCTCTGCATGAATGCTTGAGTAGATTTGGAGCGGTGTTTTGGATCATTGTCTTGCTGAAATATCCATCCCCTGCGTAACTTCAACTTCGTCACTGATTCTTGCACATTATTGTCAAGAATCTGCTGATACTGAGTTGAATCCATGCGACCCTCAACTTTAACAAGATTCCCGGTGCCGGCATTGGCCACACAGCCCCAAAGCATGATGGAACCTCCACCAAATTTTACTGGGGGTAGCAAGTGCTTTTCTTGGAATGCCGTGTTTTTTTGCCTCCATGAATAACGCCTTTTTCTATGACCAAACAACTCAAACTTTGTTTCATCAGTCCACAGGACCGTCTTCCAAACTTGTAACTAGCTTGTCCAAATGTGCTTTTGCATACCTCAGGTGACTCTGTTTGTGGAGTGCTTGCAGAAACGTCTTCTTTCACATCACTCTCCCATACAGCTTCTCCTTGTGCAACGTGCGCTGTATTGTTGACCGATGCGCATTGACACCATCTGCAGCAAGATGATGCTGCAGGTCTTTGGAGGTGGTCTGTGGATTGCCCTTGACTGTTCTCACCATTCTTCTTCTCTGCCTTTCTGATATTTTTCTTGGCCTGCCACTTCTGGGCTTTACAAGAACTGTACCTGTGTTCTTCCATTTCCTTACTATGTTCCTCACAGTGGAAACTGACAGTTTAAATCTCTGAGACAACTTTTTGTATCCTTCCCCTGAACAACTATGTTGAATAATCTTTGTTTTCAGATCATTTGAGAGTTGTTTTGAGGAGCCCATGATGCCACTCTTCATAGGAGATTCAAATAGGAGAACAACTTGCAAGTGGCCACCTTAAATACCTTTTCTCTGACGCCTCATTGGGGGACACAGGACCATGGGTGTTATGCTGTCTATCCATAGGAGGACACTAAGTAGATGCAAAAGCATAGCTCCTCCTCTGCAGTATACACCCCCTGGCCGGGCAAGCTCAGTTTTAGCTTAGTGTCTGTAGGAGGCACTTCCGTTCAAGGTTTGTTATTTTTTGAGGGCGACGGTTTCCTTTTGGGACCGATCTCCCACTACCATCAACGGGCGGGAACATGAAGTGTTGCCTACACGTACCCCCTCCCGCGACGCTGGATCCTGGGCTGGACGACGGGTTCCACAGACACCGATTTTCCAAAGCCCAGGGTAGAGGCCTGTGCCCTATAGCCCAATTCCTCAGCCCCTCTCTGCAGGCTCTGAGTTGAAGATGGCACCAATTCCTCAGCCCCTCTCTGCAGGCTCTGAGTTGAATATGACACCGACACAGCAAACTGACTCTGCTATTTTCACTGCCTGGAAAGCAGTGTTTTAAGGTGAGATCCCCCCTGACTCGTTTCCCAGACAAAGGGAGAAAAGGCTGTGCAGGAAAGGCTCCCAGGACATTTACAGTATTTATTATGTGCAAGGAGCAAGGATCCTGCACACACAGTGTTAACTTTCTCTAGCTTGTTGTTTGCAGAAAGTCTTGCAGATAATTTCCCAGTGGCAGTGGGGAGGGCCCAGGGCTCAGGGACTCACGCTGTTTATTATCTGCTCTGTTTATTTGCTCTAGCAGAAAAGCCGGCTGATAACCACCGGTGACAAGCTGTGTGCTGACTGTAGGGAGAGGAAGAAGAACTCAGAAGCTCCCTTCCCGCCGTTTTTCTTTTCTTTTTTTTTTTTAATACCCACAGCAGGGGGGGGCACACTGATTCATCTTCCCGCACTTTTAGCGCTAAGCCCCGCCCCTCCGCGGCCGCGATAAGCCCCGCCCCCCACAGGAAAGCATGCGAAGATCTTCATAGAGCTTAATCCTTCCTGAGGACAGGGCCATCGGCTGATTCTGGTGAGGTGCTTGCTTCAATTGTAGCTCTGCTGAACATTGCTCCCCCTCCTGGCATACTCCTATTAGGAACATGCAGAAATCTAAGGGCACTAAGAGTACTAAGGCCCACATAGTCTATTATTCAGCCTGCACTGCCTGCCACGCTGAGCTACCACGTAAACATACCTCTTCTCTCTGTGAGTCCTGTGCCCCTATAGCCCCCCAAGATTCCCCTGCACCACCGGCCCAGAGCCTAGGGCCCCCAGCCCACCGGAATGGGCACAGTTTCTGTCCCAATCCATGGAAATACTGTCACAGAACCTGGTGCTGGCTATGCAATGTCGTCCTCCACACCCTTCTGGGTCCCTGGATGGAACGCAGCCTGAAGATACCCCTATGGAGGATCCGTCTGAGGTAACCCGGGCACATGTTTCACCGGTTGCAGGGATCAGGAAAAGAGCACACGACCGGGTGTCTCCAGCGGGCTCTCCCTCGGGAGCACACAGGGCAGGCTCTCCCACACGCTCCACGGCTTCTGAAGAGCTGGAGGAGGGAGAATGCTGTTTGTACCAGGATGATTCCTTGGTTTCAGCATGGTTCCCCAGATGATCAAACTGCAATAGACTCCCTTATAGCAGCAATCAACCAAACTCTGCATGTGGAGGATCCCCCATCCACTACCACTGACCATGCGGTCTCCTTTAAGAGGGCAAGTCAACCCCAAAAGGTTTTCGCTGATCACCCAGAGTTTCGGGATATCCTCACAAAGCAAAGGGAGAAGCCTGACAGGCACTTCGGTAACCGAAAACTCATGGAGTCCAGGTACCCTTTTGCCTCACCTGCCCCTAAGGGCTGGGCCGATCCGCCCTCGGTCGACCCCCCGGTCTCCCGCCTTACCACAAAGACACTCCTGTCTTTACCCGATGGTTCTTCCATCAAGGACCCGACAGACAGACAGGTGGAGCACCTCGCCCGCTCTGCTTTTGAGGCTGCGGGTTCCTCCCTCTCGCCCTCCTTTGCCTCTGTGTGGGTCGCAAAGGCGATCTCGGTCTTAACACTTTGCTTGAGGAATCCCAGTTCACTCATACCTTCACAGAGGTAACAGCTCAAATTGCCGCTGCGGCGGAGTACCTCATCCAGGCCTCCATGGACGCTGCTACCTGCGCAGCGTTTGCTGCCTCAAATACCATAGCCATCCATAGAGCTCTCTGGCTCCGACAATGGCGAGCGGACTCTGCCTCCAATAAGTCTCTCACGGGCCTTCCCTTTTTTCCAGACCGATTGTTTGGCGAACGTCTGGACAAGCTCATTTCTGACGTCACGGGAGGAAAGAGTACCTCCCTCCCCCAGCTGAAGTCCAGGACATCCTTCACCAGACGTCCACAGTCCTCGTTCCGCTCCTTTCGGAACTCATTTGGTTGGTCGACATCCCGTGCTGTCCCCGCCACCAGCCGCGGACTACGCAGGGACCGACCTTCTCAGCTCTCCCCGAAACCCACTTCGTCATGGCAGCCTAGACCGAAACAGTCCAGGACTAGGGAGACTCGGCCACGACGTTTTCCCCCCTCATGACTCCTTCGGCGCCCCGGAAGACACACTCATTGTAGGAGGTCGACTGCGGCTCTTTCAACACATCTGGGCTGCCGCCCCAGACGACAAATGGGTGCGAGACCTTGTGTCTTCCGGTTACCACATAGAATTTCGGACCCGACCCCCGAGTCGGTTCTTTCTCTCAAACCCCCCAAAGACTCGAAAACGACGCAAAGCTTTTCTCTCAGCAATCCACTCGCTCCAAACAGCAGGAGTGATAATACCTGTCCCAGACGACGAGATGTTTGGGGGGGTTTATTCCAACCTTTTTGTGGTCCCCAAAAAGGATGGGTCAGTTCGACCCATCCTGGACCTCAAACACCTAAACAAACATGTGCACGTACGGAGATTCAGAATGGGGTCCCTAAGGTCCATTATTGCATCCATGGTCGAAGGGGAATTCCTCGCCTCCATAGACATCAAGGATGCGTACCTGCACATATCCATCGCCCCAGATCACCAAAAGTTCCTCCGCTTCGCAATTCAGGACTCCCACTTTCAATTCGTAGCTCTACCCTTCGGCCTTGCCACCGCACCAAGGGTCTTCACCAAAGTCATGGCGGCCGCCATGAGCGTCCTTCACGCCAGGGGAGTAGTCGTTCTCCCTTACTTAGACGACCTCCTCATCAAGGCCCCCTCCTTCCGTGACTGCTCAACCAGCGTACAGATCACTGTGGACACCCTATCCCGCTTAGGGTGGCTAGTGAATCTGGACAAATCATCCCCGATCCCATCACGATCCATCACCTTCCTGGGCATGTCCCTGGACACCCGTCGGGGCTTGATCCTTCTCCCTCAGGACAAGGCATTCGCTCTTCAACGAGCGGTACGCTGCCTTCTACGTCCTCCGTCTCGCTCCATTCGATTCAGCATGAAAGTGCTCGGCAGGATGGTGGCGGCTATGGAAGCAGTACTCTTTGCTCAACTGTACCTCCGCCCTCTGCAGCTAGCCCTTCTAGCGGCCTGGGACAAGAGCCCCTTCTCCCTGGACAGACATCTTCACCTGACGCCTTCAGTCAGGTACGCACTCCGCTGGTGGCTTCGGTCCTCATCCCTATCGAAGGGGAGATCTTTTCTCCCAGTGAACTTGCTGGTCCTGACCACGGACGCCAGCCTCCTAGGCTGGGGAGCAGTGTACCGGCACCACACTGCTCAAGGACGTTGGACGCCCCAGGAGTCTTTCCTTCCCATCAACATCCTGGAACTCCGCGCGATCTTCCTCGCGCTCAGAGCGTTCTGCCCTCTGCTAGCGGGTCGTCAGATTCGAGTCCAATCGGACAATGCGACAGCTCTAGCCTATATCAATCGGCAGGGGGGCACCCGCAGCAAAGCGGCTTATCTCGAGGCCCACAAGATCCTCAGCTGGGCCGAATCGACGGGATCAGTGATATCAGCGGTACACATACCGGGGGTAGAGAACTGGGCAGCAGACTTTCTGAGTCGCCAAGGCCTGGCTGCCGGAGAATGGTCTCTCCACCCAGATGTGTTTCTACACATCTGCACTCGCTGGGGCACACCAGACGTGGATCTAATGGCCTCAAGGTTGAATGCAAAGGTACCCACGTTCATAGCCAGGTCACTCGACCCGCAGTCCATCGGCGCAGATGCTCTAGACTGCTCCTGGCACCACTTCCGCCTGCCTTACATATTTCTACCTCTACCCCTGCTGCCGCGGGTAATCAGGAAGATCAAGGCAGAGGGAGTCCCGGTGATACTGACAGCACCGGACTGGCCCAGGCGCGCCTGGTACGCCGAATTAGTACAAATGCTCACAGACGGACCGTGGTGCCTTCCAGACATCCCAGACTTGCTGACCCAAGGGCCCATTTCCCATCAGAACTCCAGAGCCCTGAAGCTGACGGCATGGCCATTGAGACCTGGGTATTAACAAGAGCGGGATTCTCCCCCGAAGTTATTGCCACCATGATCAGCGCCCGAAAGCCTGCTTCATCCCGCATTTACCACCGTACGTGGAAAATCTTCCTTTCATGGTGCAGGGAAACTAACGTCCAGCCTATGCCTCTGGCCATCCCCAGAATTCTCAACTTTCTACAGTCTGGCTTGCAAGCGGGGTTGGCTCTCAGTTCCCTTAAAGGGCAGGTCTCAGCGCTCTCAATCTTCTACCATTGCCGCCTGGCTCAAAAACCGCAAGTCAAGACCTTCCTCCAGGGTGTTTCCCATCTAGTTCCCCCGTACAAACGGCCGCTGGAACCATGGGACCTCAACCTCGTTCTGGTCGGTCTCCAGAGATCTCCTTTTGAACCCCTCAAGGAATCCTCCCTTGCTCTTCTGTCCTGGAAGGTAACATTCTTAGTGTCAATTACGTCCATCACACGGGTTTCGGAGCTGGCAGCACTCTCTTGCCGCGAGCCTTTTCTGATCTTTCACCAGGACAAGGTGGTTCTGCGCCCCCTTCCGGATTTCCTTCCAAAGGTTCTTACCCCGTTTCATTTGAACGAGGACATTGTCCTGCCTTCCTTTTGTCCACACCCGGTTCATAGGGTGGAAAGGTCTCTGCATTCGTTAGACCTCGTCAGAGCTCTCAGATATTACATATCCAGGACAGCCCCCTTTAGGAAAACGGACTCTTTGTTCGTCATTCCTGAGGGGCCTAAGAAGGGACAGGCATCTTCAAAGGCGACGCTGGCTTGCTGGATTCGCTCTGCGATCCAGGAAGTCTACCGCTTGCAACTCAAGCCCATTCCTAGTGGGCTGTGGGCTCATTCCACGCGAGCAGTTGGAGCTTCGTGGGCCATTCGGCATCAGGCTTCAGTGGAACAGGTGTGTAAGACTGCGACCTGGTCTAGCCTACATACGTTTTCAAAGCATTACAGAGTCCATACCCAGGTTTCAACTGAGGCAAATCTTGGTAGGAAAATTCTGCAAAAGGCAGTAGAGCACCTCTCTCAGTAGGCGCTCCAGGCTGTCTGGGACTGGTTCCTAGTCCTTGGGTTGTGTTGTCTTCTTTTATGTTTCCCACCCATGGACTGCTTTAGGACGTCCCATGGTCCTGTGTCCCCCAATGAGGCGTCAGAGAAAAACGGATTTTTGTGTACTCACCGTAAAATCGTTTTCTCTTAGCCATCATTGGGGGACACAGCACCCACCCTGTTGCCCTGTTGGGCCTTGGTTCTCTCAGTACCTTATTTGGTTATGACTCTTTTTTTCTCAGGTTCCTCTGTTGAGGTAAGTTTTTACTGTTTTTTTCTCCTACTGCTTATGTACTAAAACTGAGCTTGCCTGGCCCGGCCAGGGGGTGTATACTGCAGAGGAGGAGCTATGCTTTTGCATCTACTTAGTGTCTTCCTATGGATAGGCAGCATAACACCCATGGTCCTGTGTCCCCCAATGATGGCTAAGAGAAAACGATTTTACGGTGAGTACACAAAAATCCGTTTTTCTCATGATTGGATACACCTGCCTATGAAGTTCAAAGCTTAAGGAGGTTACAAAACCAATTTAGTGCTTTAGTAAGTCAGTAAAAAGTAGTTAGGAGTGTTCAAATCAAGAAATTGATAAGGGTGCCCATACTTTTGCACCGGTCACATTTTGTTTAAATGCGGATTGCACATTTTCTGTTAGTACAATAAATCTCATTTCAATCCAGAAATATTACTCAGTCTATCAGTTATTAGATATATGAAACTGAAATAGCTGTTGCAAAAACCCTAATTGTTATAAAGAAAAAAGGTTAACATTAATAGGGGTGTCCAAACTTTTTCATATGAAAGAAAAACAATGCTAGAATTGTTGTTTTTGTTCATCCCTCCTCCCAAATCATGAAATAAAAAGTGATCAAAAAGTCATGTATCCCAATACTAATAAACACCAAATATCAATAACTACAAGCGTTCATAAAACCCTATAAGCGATAATATTAAAAAGTTATGTTTTTCAGAATATGATGCATATATATATATATATATATATATATATATATATACACACACGTATATATATGCATCATATTCTGAAAAACATAACTTTTTAATATTATCGCTAATAGGGTTTTATGAAGGCTTGTAGTTATTGATATTTGGTGTTTATTAGTATTGGGATACATGACTTTTTGATCACTTTTTATTTCATGTTTTGGGAGGAGGGATGAACAAAAACAACAATTCTAGCATTGTTTTTCTTTGTTTGTGCAGTACACATGATACAGTTTTTGGCTGTGTACACACATCATGTTTTATATTCCTTTTTTATGCGTTTTTAAGTGACTTGTCACAAAAACTGAAGGGATTCCTGATGCCAGCAACTCACTGAGTACCCTGACGCATCATGGAGATGGTGCTTATGCCCTCCTTGCAGATCTGATGCAGATTTAAATCTACAGTATGTCAATTCTTGCTGCGTTTTTGCTGTAGATTTCACCCATTCCAATCAATGTAAAAAAATCTGCACTGAAAACCCAACAAAAAAGTGCGTTTGCATTCTTCCAACCAAGAGATGCAGAAATGGTGCAGAGATTCCTGTACCAAATACTGATGTGTGCACATATCCTTACATTACAGGTCTTTATGTATGTAGTGATACAAAATGATGTATTTTTTTACATTACATTTCATTAATACATTAGCACAGGTATTAACTAGGTTGTCAGTATCATGGGTCACACTAACGTACAGCATCTGATGCGAGAGAATATGCTAATGACACTCGGTTCAAACTTGGCTGCGAGTGTGATCAGTGTCATTCATTGTGCTCCGATTATTCCGCATGTGAGAATCAGATCACAGGTGTGGAGAAGGAGAGATTAATATCTCCATCTTCTCCATTGCATGTCTTGGCGTATAATGGACTGTACTGATGACATCCGAGTGCAGTCCGATGTTTCACACATACCCATAGACTTGTATGGGTGCGTACGGTCCGAGACATGTTGCCAATTGTTGCTGATTGGCACGGTTCCATAGTATAACATTGGGCCGGGTGCTATCTGACAAAACATCAGATAGTACTATTCCGTGTTATACGTTGGTGTGAGTGAGTCCTGACAGATAGCCTGTTAAGCGGGCTTTACACGCTACGATATATCTAACGAGATGTCGGCGGGGTCACGTCGTAAGTGACGCACATCCGGCATCATTAGTGATATCGTAGCGTGTGACAGCTACGTGCGACGGTGAACGAGCAGAAATACTCACCTTCTCGTTCATCGCTGACACGTCGCTCATTTTCAAAAAATCGAACGTTTGGTTGTTTATTGTTCCCGAGGCAGCACACATCGCTCCGTGTGACACCCCGGAAATGATGAACACAGCTTACCTGCGTCCCGCCGGCAATGTGGAAGGAAGGAGGTGGGCGGGATGTTTACTTCCCACTCATCTCTGCCCCTCCGCTTCTATTGGCTGGCCGCTGTGTGCCGCCGCAGTGCCGACGAACGTCCCTCCCCCTTCAGGAAGTGGATGGTCGCCGCCCATAGCAAGGTCGTTTGGAAGGTAAGTACGTGTGACCGGGGTTTACGACTTTGTGCAACACGGTCAAGAAATTGCCCATGTCGCACAAACGATGGGGGCGGGTGCGATCGCAAATGCGATCGCACGAGAAATCTACATGTGTAAAGCAGCCTTTAGGCCTCACGTCAGGCAGGATCAGATAGCCTGAGGTATAATGTAGACCTTGAGGCCAATATAAGGCCTCCGGTTGCCATAGCATGCCATCGGCACTCTGCAATTGTACTTCGGGAGGGGAAGGCGTTAGTCAATTAAAGAGAAATTATACACACCTAAAAGCTTCCTGAATAGCAGTATAGGCTTCATCCCTTCTTGTCATCCCAATGAGGCTACTATTCCACTGCTGTAGTAGCTGCTTCTTTTCAAGACATATAGCTTCAATTTCCATGTTGGCCTGTTAAGAAAGTGAACAGTTTTTCTGTTCATAATCATCAGTGCTCAATATTCATTCGCTCTTAAAAAGGTCAGGAAGAAGGGAATTTTGTTTACTTACCGTAAATTCCTTTTCTTCTAGCTCCAATTGGGAGACCCAGACAATTGGGTGTATAGCTTATGCCTCCGGAGGCCACACAAAGTATTACACTCAAAAGTGTAACCCCTCCCCTCTGCCTATACACCCTCCCGTGCCTCACGGGCTCCTTAGTTTTGGTGCAAGAGCAGGAAGGAGGAAACTTATAAATTGGTCTAAGGTAAATTCAATCCGAAGGATGTTCGGAGAACTGAAACCAAAGAAACAATTGAACAACAAGCCCGAAGGGAACAGGGGCAGGTGCTGGGTCTCCCAATTGGAGCTAGAAGAAAAGGAATTTACGGTAAGTAAACAAAATTCCCTTCTTCTTTGTCGCTCCATTGGGAGACCCAGACAATTGGGACGTCCAAAAGCAGTCCCTGGGTGGGTAAAAGAATACCTCGATAAATAGAGCCGACACGGCTCCCTCTTACAGGTGGGCAACCGCCGCCTGAAGGACTCGCCTACCTAGACTGGCATCTGCCGAAGCATAGGTATGCACCTGATAATGTTTCGTGAAAGTGTGCAGGCTAGACCAGGTAGCTGCCTGACACACCTTCTGAGCCGTCGCCCGGTGCCGCAATGCCCAGGACGCACCCACGGCTCTGGTAGAATGGGCTTTCAGCCCCGAAGGAAGCGGAAGCCCGGAAGAACGGTAAGCTTCAAGAATCGGTTCCTTGCTCCACCGAGCCAAGGTTGACTTGGAAGCCTGCGAACTCTTACGCTGACCGGCGACAAGTACAAAGAGTGCATCTGAACGGCGCAGGGGCGCTGTGCGAGACACATAGTACCGGAGTGCTCTCACTAGATCTAATGAGTGCAAATCCTTTTCACATCGGTGAATTGGATTAGGGCAAAAAGAAGGTAAGGCGATATCCTGATTGGATGAAAAGGAGATACCACCTTAGGGAGAAATTCCGGAACAGGATGCAGAACTACCTTATTCTGGTGAAAAACCAGGAAGGGGGCTTTGCATGACAGCGCTGCAAGATCCGACACTCTTCGGAGTGATGTAACTGCCACTAGAAATGCCACCTTCTGCGAAAGACGTGATAAGGAGACATCTCGCAGCGGCTCGAAAGGTGGTTTCTGAAGAGCCGTTAGCACCCTGTAAGGTCCCAGGGCTCTGGTGGGCGCTTGTAAGGTGGGACTATGTGGCATACTCCTTACAGGAACGTGCGGACCTGCGGGAGCCTGGCCAGGCGCCTTTGAAAAAATACTGAGAGCGCCGATACTTGTCCCTTGAGAGAGCTTAGTGACAAACCCTTGTCCATTCCAGATTGAAGGAAGGAAAGAAAAGAAGGGAATTTTGTTTACTTACCGTAAATTCCTTTTCTTCTAGCTCCTATTGGGAGACCCAGACAATTGGGTGTATAGCTTCTGCCTCCGGAGGCCACACAAAGTATTACACTTTAAAAAGTGTAACCCCTCCCCTCTGCTATACACCCTCCCGTGCATCACGGGCTCATCAGTTTTGGTGCCAAAGCAGGAAGGAGGAAACTTATAAATTGGTCTAAGGTAAATTCAATCCGAAGGATGTTCGGAGAACTGAAACCATGAACCAAAAGAACAATTCAACATGAACAACATGTGTACACAAAAGAACAACAGCCCGAAGGGAACAGGGGCGGGTGCTGGGTCTCCCAATAGGAGCTAGAAGAAAAGGAATTTACGGTAAGTAAACAAAATTCCCTTCTTCTTTGTCGCTCCATTGGGAGACCCAGACAATTGGGATGTCCAAAAGCAATCCCTGGGTGGGTAAAAGAATACCTCGATAAAAAGAGCCGAAAAACGGCCCCCTCTTACAGGTGGGCAACTGCCGCCTGAAGGAGTCGCCTACCTAGGCTGGCATCTGCCGAATCATCGGCATGCACCTGATAGTGTTTCGTGAAAGTGTGCAGACTCGACCAGGTAGCCGCCTGACACACCTGCCGAGCCGTAGCCTGGTGTCGCAATGCCCAGGACACCGACGGCTCTGGTAGAATAGGCCTTCAGCCCTGCAGGAATCGGAAGCCTAAAAGAACGGTAGGCTTCAAGAATCGGTTCCTTGATCCACCGAGCCAAGGTTGACTTGAAAACCTGAAATCCCTTACTCTGGCCCGCGATAAGGACAAGAGCGCATCAGACCGGCGCAGGGGCGCCGTGCGAGAAATGTAGAGCCGGAGTGCTCTCACCAGATCTAATAAATGCAAATCCTTTTCACATTGGTGAACTGGATGCGGACCCAAAGAGGGTAAGACGATATCCTGATTGAGATGAAACGGGGATACCTTAGGGAGAAAGTCTGGGACCGGACGTAGAACCACCCTATCCTGGTGAAACACCAGGAAGGGGGCTTTCCATGACAGCGCTGCTAGCTGAGACACTCTTCTGAGTGATGTGACTGCCACTAGGAAGGCCACCCTTTGCGAAAGGCGAGATAGAGAGATCCCGCCTCGGCTCGAAAAGTGGCTTCTGAAGAGTCGTCAGCACCCTGTTAAGATCCGAGGGTGTTAACGGAAGCTTGTAAGGTGGGACCGGAAAGCGCCGATACTTGTCCCTTGAGAGAGCCGAGAGACAAGCCCTTGTCCATTCCGGATTGAAGGAAAGAAAGAAAAGTGGGCAAGGCAAACGGCCAGGGAGTAAAACCCTGATCAGAGCACCAGGATAAGAAGATCCTCCAAGTCCTGTGATAGATCTTGGCGGACGTTGGTTTCCTGGCCTGTCTCATGGTGGCAATGACATCTGGAGATATCCCTGATGACGCTAGGAGCCAGGACTCAATGGCCACACAGTCAGGTTTAGAGCCGTAGAATTCAGAAGGAAATATGGCCCTTAAGGCAGCAAGTCTGGTCGGTCTGGGAGAGTCCACGGTTGACCCACCGTGAGGTGCCACAGATCCGGGTACCACGATCACCTCGGCCAGTCTGGAGCAACGAGGATGGCGCAGCGACAGTCTGACCTGATCTTGCGTAACACTCTGGGTAGTAGTGCCAGAGGAGGAAATACATAAGGCAGTCGAAACTGCGACCAGTCGTGAACTAGCGCGTCTGCCGCCAGAGCTCTGTGATCCTTGGACCGAGCGATGAATGCCGGGACTTTGTTGTAGTGCCGAGACGCCATTAGATCGACGTCCGGCGTTCCCCAGCGGCAACCGATCTCTAGAAACACGTGCGGGTGAAGAGACCATTCCCCTGCGTCCATGCTCTGGCGACTGAGAAAATCTGCTTCCCAGTTTTCTACGCCCGGGATGTGAACTGCGGAGATGTTGGAGGCTGTGGCTTCCGCCCACAGCCGAATGCGCCGAACTGCTCGGAAGGCTTGACGACTGCGTGTGCCGCCCTGGTGGTTGATGTACGCAACCGCCTTGGCGTTGTCCGACTGAATTCGGATCTGCCTGCCCTCCAGCCACCGCTGGAACACCTTTAGGGCTAGATCCACTGCCCTTATCTCCAGAACATTGATCTGAAGGGAGGACTCTGTCGGAGTCCAGGTTCCCTGAGCCGAGTGGTGGAGGAAGACCGCTCCCCACCCTGACAGACTCGCGTTCGTCGTGACCACAGCCCCGGCTGGGGGCCGGAAGGATTTTTCCTTCGCCCAGGAAGTGGAAAGAAGACACCACTGAAGAGAGGTTTTGCTGCAAGGGAAAGAGAGACGTTCTTGTCTAGGGACGTCGACCTCCTGTCCCATTTGCGGTGTCCGATAGAATCGGACGCAGACGAAACTACGCAAGGGAACTGCCTCCCTTGCTGCCACCATCTTCCTGAGAAAGTGCATGAGGCGCCTCAAGGGGTGACTGGGCCCGAAGGAGAGATTGCACCCCTGTCTGTAGTGAACGCTGACTATGCAGCGGAAGCTTCACTATCGCTGAGAGAGTATGAAACTCCATCCCGAGGTAAGTCAGTGATTGGGTCGGTGTCAGTTTTGACCTTGGAATTTTGATGATCCACCCGAACCCCTGGAGAGTCTCCAGAGCAATGGTCAGGTTGTGTTGACATGCCACCCAGGAGGGTGTCTTGACTAGAAGATCGTCTAGGTAAGTGATCACCGAGTGGCCCTGAGAGTGTAGGACCGCCACCACTGCTGCCATGACCTTGGTGAAGACCCGTGGGGCTGTCGCCAGGCCGAATGGCAGTGCCACGAACTGAAAGGTGTTCGTCCCTGATGGCGAAACGCAGAAAGCGTTGAAGCTCGGGTGCGATCGGCACATGGAGATAAGCATCCTTGATGTCAATTGATGCTAGGAAGTCTCCTTGTGACATCGAGGCTTCAGAGTGTTCACCGCCTGAAAAAGTGCATCGGCTCGCTCGGGAGGCGGAGATGTTTTGAAGAAACGAGTCGGAGGACGAGAGCAGAGCTCTATCCTGTAACCGTGAGACAGAATGTCTCTCACCCATCGGTCTTGGACATGTGGCCACCAGGCGTCGCAAAAGCGGGAGAGCCTGCCACCGACCGAGGACGCGGTCTTGGTGAGGCCGAAGTCATGAGGAAGCCGCCTTGTGACTTAGACCGCCATGCAGAAGAGTTCCTCTAGCCCTCCTCTGACCTGTTGGACGTGGAGGAACGGAACTTTGCTGAGGACCGAAATGACCGAAACCTTTGGACTGGGGGAGGACGAGACCTTTCCCTTGGACTTTCTAGTAACTTCATCCAATTGCTCGCCAAACAAACGGTCGCCAGAAAATGGCAAACCGGTTAAGAACTTCTTGGAAGCAGAGCCTGCCTTCCATTCACGTAGCCACATGGCCCTGCAGACTGCCACCGAATTGGTGGATGATACCGCTGTACGGCTCGCAGAGTCCAGGAACGGCGTTCATGGCGTAGAACGAAAAAACCTACGCCTGAGAAGTGAAGGACACAACCTGCGTGGCAGAGGTATGTGCAACCGCAATAATCTCAGCCAGAGAAGCTGAGATAGCTTGGAGTGCCCTCACGGCTGCGAGGGCTGGAGCAAAAGATGCGACTATGGCTTCATAGATGGATTTCATCAAAAGCTTTATTTGCCTGTCAGTGGCATTCGTGAGAGATGGACATCTGCCACTAATACTACGGATCTAGCCGCCAGCCTAGAGACTGGAGGATCCACCCTGTGACACTGAGCCCAACCCTTAACCACGTCAGGGGGGAAAAGGGTAACGCGTGTCAATAAGGCGCTTAGTAAGCGCTTGTCCGTCAAGTTCTGTGCTACTGGACGGCCCCTCTGGAGTTAGAGTGATCGAAACACGCACTCCTGATGAAGTCGGGGAAGGTTCCCAGCGGGCCCGCTTAGCCTATCATAGGCCGCGGTCCGTGACGGAGTTCTCACCGTGGGATCTGGGTGTTACCCCAGGAGCCCCTTGTTGTACCGACCCAGAGGGACCCGGGAGCGATGAACTCACAGCTCCCTGGCCCTGTGTTATCGGTCTGGACTGCAAGGCTTCCAGTATCTTAGCAGACCCTCTGTCCATAGACTGAGTCCTGGAATGTGAAAGCTACTCAGAGATTTGCTGATTCCAACATGCAAACTCTGTCCCTGTCATCTGTGCAGTGGAAACCGGCGGTACCACCTGGCCGAGGGTCCCACCAGTGCCGGAGGCTCCGGCTGAGTGAGTGCCCCCGGGGCCAAGCATTGTACACAATGAGGGTATGTGTAACCTGCTTGTAATATAGCCGCACAAGAGGTACAGGTTGTAAAATAAGCCAGTGCCTTGGCACCCTTACTCTTTAAGAGCAGACAATAGCATGTCGTCCGCAGAGTAAACAGTGAGGGTATACAGCCAAAAGCAAATAATGCTGCCGAACAGTGAGATCATATACCATATAAATAAACATATATATATACACTGCGGCACCAAGGGGGGTCAGCACCTGAAAAACTGGTGCCCCACAGTGCTCAGTGAGGGGGAAGGAGGATACCAACGTATGCTCCAGCCCTCCCTGCCGACGTCCAGTCGGCCGTCCCGTCGTTACCCCTGACTGGCAGGCCCGAGAACGGGAGTATATGGTACTAGGCCGTAAGAGCCGGGGACTAAATTTAAAAACGCGGCCGGCAAACATGGCGCGGTCGGCGCGGTAGTCCCAGTCTCACAAACCACTCAGCAACCGCTGCGGCGTTTGTAACACAGATGCTGCATGCACCGTACCTCAGGGGACACAGAGTACCTTATGATGCAGGGCTCTGTCCCTGATGATGTCCAGACTCCTGTCCGTCAGAATCCCCCAGGGGCTGCGGATGGAGCCCGGTCCCAGTGCATGGCGACCGGTTAGGATCCCCCTCTCCCAGAGCAGTGGAGCAGATTCTGAGATCCTCCACCGGCAGAATTATAACAATGGCTGCCGGCGTTCCGAGGGGAGGAGAGAGCCGTGGGCGGAACCGCAAAAGTGCGGGAACCTGGTGGCCCATAGTGATCAGTGAGGGGGGCGGAGGACAGCGAAGTGTGCTCCAGCCCTCACTGTCGGCATCATACCGACCGTCCCGCCTTTCTCCCTGACTGGCAGGCTCAGGGGCGGGAGTTTAACACACTAGGCCGCAAAAGCCGGGGACTAAAGTAAAAACCGCGGCCGGCAAACAGGCACGGTCGGCGCGGTAGTCCCAGACAAAAAATCCACACCGCAGTCGCAGCTGCGTCTGAGGCCAAGGTGCTTCATGCACCGTCCCAACGGGGACACAGAGTACCTGTAGATGCAGGGCCATGTCCCTGACGATACTCCGTCTCCTGTCCGGCAGATTCCCCCAGGGGCTGCGGAGGGAGCCCGGTCCCAGTGGCTGGATGACCGGTTAGGATCCCACTTCTCCAGAGCCCCTAAGGGATGGGGAAGGAAAACGGCATGTGGCTCCTGCCTGTGTACCCGCAATGTGTACCTCAACCTTAACAGCACCGCCGACTCAGTGGGGTGAGAAGGGAGCATGCCGGGGGCCCTGTTAGGGGCCCTCTTTTCTTCCATCAGATATAATCAGCAGCTGCTGCTGACTAAAATGTGGAGCATTGTGTGCATGTGTGCCTCCTTCAACACAAAGCATAAAACTGATGAGCCCGTGATGCACGGGAGGGTGTATAGCAGAGGGGAGGGGTTACACTTTTTAAAGTGTAATACTTTGTGTGGCCTCCGGAGGCAGAAGCTATACACCCAATTGTCTGGGTCTCCCAATGGAGCGACAAAGAAATGGGTAAGACAAAAGGCCAGGGAGTAAACCCATTCACAGAGCACCAGGACAAGAATATCCGCCAAGTCCTGTAATAGATCTTGGCGGACGTTGGTTTCCTGGCTTGTCTCAGTGGCAATGACATCCTGAGATAACCCTGACGATGCTAGGAGCCAGGACTCAATGGCCACACAGTCAGGTTGAGGGCCCCAGAATTCAGATGGAAAAACGGCCCTTGTGACAGCAAGTCTGTGCGGTCTGGAAGGGCCCACGGTTGACCCACCGTGAGTTGTCACCGATCCGGGTACCACGACCGCCTTGGCCAGTCTGGAGCGACGAGAATGGCGCGGCGGCAGTCGTACCTGATCCTGCGTAATACTCTGGGTAGCATCGCCAGAGGAGGAAACACATAAGGTAGTTGAAACTGCGACCAATCCTGTACTAATGCATCCGCCGCCAGAGCTCTGTGAACTGCGGAGATGTGGATGCTGTGGCTTCCACCCTCTGCAGAATTCGCCGTACTTCCTGTAAGGCTTAACGACTGCGAGTGCCGCTCTGGTGATTGATGTAGGCGACTGCAGTGGCGTTGTCCGACTGGATACGGATCTGCCTGCCCTCCAGCCACTGATGGAACGCCAATAGGGCTAGATACACTGCCCTTATCTCCAGAACATTGATCTGAAGGGAAGACTCCCTCGGAGTCCAGGTCCCCTTGGGGGCAGGAAGGATTTTTCCTGCGAAAGAGAAGTGGGAAGAAGCCACCACTGAAGAGACGTCTTGGTTGTGGAGAATGTCCCATTGGAGTGGGCGTAGATGAAATTGCGCGAAGGGCATTGCCTCCATCGCTGCCACCATCTTCCCTACGAAGTGCATGAGGCGCCTCCATGGGTGTGACTGACTCTGAAAAAGAGATTGCACCCCTGCTTGCAGAGAAAGCTGTTTGTCCAGTGGTAGCTTGACTACCGCTGACTGAGTATGAAACTCCCTCCCGAGGTAGGCCAATGACTGGGTCGGTGTCAACTTGGATTTTGGAAAGTTGATGATCCACCCGAACTGCTGGAGAGTCTCCAGAGCGACGGTAAGGCTGTGTTAACACGCCTCCCGAGACGGTGCCCTGACTAGGAGATTGTTTAAGTAGGGAATCACCGAGTGGCCTTGGGAGTGTAGGACCCCCCCAACGGATGCCATGACTTTGGTGAAAACCCGTGGGGCTGTCGCCAAGCCGAAAGGCAATGCCACGAACTGAAGGTGTTCGTCCCCTATGGCGAAACGCAAGAAGCGTTGATGTTCGGGTGTGATCGGCACATGGAGATAAGCCTCTTTGATGTCGATCGATGCGAGAAAGTCTCCCTGTGACATCGAAGCGATGACCGAGCGGAGAGATTCCATCCTGAACCGTCCGGTTCTCACATGTCTGTTGAGCAGTTTGAGGTCCAGAACAGGACGGAATGAACCGTCCTTCTTTGGCACCACGAACAAGTTGGAGTAAAAGCCGCGCCCCTGTTCCTGAGGGGGGACGGGAATCACAACTCCTTCTGTCTTCAGAGCGGGAGAGCCTGCCACCGACCGAGGATGCGGTTCGGGGATGCCAAGAGTCATGAGGAGGCCGCCTTGGAGGCAGTGCCTCCGGCCGCCTTTTGGGGGCGTGACTTAGACCGCCACGCGTAGGAGTTCCTCTGACCTTTCTCCGGCCTATTGGACGAAGAGGATTGGGACTTGGCGGAGGGGCGAAAGGACCGAAACCTCGATTGTATCTTACGTCGCTTCGGTCTGGACTGGGGTAAGGAGGAGTCCTTTCCCTCTCATCCAATCGTTCTCCAAACAATCGGTCGCCAGAAAACGGCAAACCGGTTAGGAATCCCTTGGAAGCCGAGTGCCTTCCATTCGCGCAGCCACATGGCTCTGCGGACTGCCACAGAATTAGCGGATGCGACCGCTGTACGGCTAGCAGAGTCTAGGACTGCATTCATGACGTATGAAGAAAAACGCCGACGCCTGAGAAGTCAAGACGCAACCTGCGGAGCAGAAGTACATGTGACCGCATTAATCTCGGTTAGACAAGCCGCGATAGCTTGGAGTGCCCACACGGCTGCAAAAGCCTGGGCAAAGGATGCGCCCGTGGCTTCATTGATGGATTTCACCAGGAGCTCTATCTGCCTGTCAGTGGCATCTTTTAGCGATGAGCCATCTGCAACCGATACCACAGATCTAGCCGCCAATCTAGAGACTGGAGGATCCACCTTGGGACACTGAGCCCAACCCTTAACTACGTCAGAGGGGAAGGGGTAACGTGTGTCAGCAAGGCGCTTAGTACAGTGCTTGTCCGGAACCGCTCTGGGTTTCTGGACAGCATCCTTGAGGTTAGAGTGGTCGAAAAACGCACTCCGTGTACGTTTGGGGAACCGAAAATGGTGTTTCTCCTGCTGAGAAGCCGACTCTTCTATAGGTGGAGGCGGGGGAGATAGATCCAACACCTGGTTGATGGACGAGATAAGATCATATACTAAGGTGTCCCCTTTAGGTGTATCAAGGTTGAGGGCAACGTCATGGTCAGAGCCCTGAGCTGCGACCTCCGCCTCGTCCTCCAGCGAGTCCTCCAGCCGGGAACCTGAGCAGCGAGATGAAGCTGATGATTCCAAGCGGGCCCGCTTAGCTGGTCTGGGGCTGTGGTCCGTGGAGGAGTCCTCCACGTGAAACCTAGAGCCCACCCCGGGAGCACGCTGCGGCGTGGACCGAGAGGGACCTGGAGGCGCCGATCCAACAGTGTCCTGGGTCTGTGTAAGGACCGGTCTGGACTGCAAGGCTTCTAGCAGCTTGGCAGACCATTTGTCCATAGACTTAGCCATGGATTGTGAAAGTGACTCAAAGGGCATCTCAGCAAACACTGCAAACTCTGTCCCTGCCGCCTGGACAGTGGTAGCATGGGGGTCTACCTGAGCCGAGGGGCCCACAAGTGGTCGCGGCTCCGGCTGAGTCAGTGTAACAGGGGTCGAGCATTGCTCACAGTGAGGGTAGGTGGAACCCACAGGCAACATAGCCCCACAAGAGGTACAGGTCGCAAAGAAACCCTGTGCCCTAGCGCTCTTGCTCCTTGTGGACGACATGCTGTTGTGTCCCAGGAGAGTGATCACAGAGGGTATAAGGGAAGAGTATACAGCCCGGCCGAACAGAGATATATATATATAAAGATATATAATACGTATCTATTCAGGCAACCCAGGGGGACCGGCACCGGATGACCGGTGTGGCTTACCGACCGCTAAAAAGCGGCGTGTGTGTCCTCCAGATTCCCTGCTCCAGGTCTCCCAGCGGTGAAGAGCTCTTTCCTGATGATTCTCCAGCGCAGAATGCCTGAAAAAAATGGCTGCTGGAGCTCTCAGAGGGGGAGTGGAGCGGTGGGCGGCACCAGGAAAAAGTGCGGGAATCTGGGGTCCCTATTGTGATCAAAGAGGGGGCAGGAAGCATACAGGATGCTCCGGCCCTCACTGCCGACGTCAGGACGGCTGTCCCGCCCCTACCCTGACAGACAGGTCCAGGGGCGGGAGTTTTGCCAGTAGGCCGCAACTGAAGCCGGGGACTAAATTTATGACCGCGGCCGACAAGCAGGCGCGGTCGGCGCGGAAGTCCCCCGGCTTTCACGGATCAGCAGCCGCTGTGTGTCCCAGGCAGCGTCCGGTCGGCTGTCCCGCCCCTACCCTGACAGACAGGTCCGGGGGCGAGATTTTGCAAGTAGGCCGCAACTGAAGCCGGGGACTAAATTTATGACCGCGGCCGACAAACAGGCGCGGTCGGCGCGGAAGTCCCCCGGCTTTCCCGGCCTAGCAGCCCTTGCAGCGTCCGGGTGCCAGGCGCTCCATGAACCGTCCCCATGGGGACACAGAGTACCTGACAGGTGCAGGGCCCGGTCCCTGATAACGAAAATACCCCGGTCCGGCAGATTCCACACAGGGGCTGCGGAGGGAGCACGGTCCCAGTACCTGGATGACCGCTCAGGATCCCACTTCTCCCAGAGCCCTCAAGGGATGGTGAAGGAAAACGGCATGTGGCTCCAGCCTCTGTACCCGCAATGGGTACCTCAACCTTAACAACACCGCCGACGTAGTGGGGTGAGAAGGGAGCATGCCGGGGGCCCCGTGGGAGCCCTCTTTTCTTCCATCCGATAACATCAGCAGCTGCTGCTGACTAAGATGGGAATGCATGAGTGGATGTGTGCCTCCTTCCACACAAAGCATAAAACTAAGGAGCCCGTGAGGCACGGGAGGGTGTATAGGCAGAGGGGAGGGGTTACACTTTTGAGTGTAATACTTTGTGTGGCCTCCGGAGGCAGAAGCTATACACCCAATTGTCTGGGTCTCCCAATGGAGCGACAAAGAAACCTATATTCTTTTTAAACAATATTTTTTTTTGTCATTTTTGCATTTAAACTACAAGGACAAAAATAATATTACAAATACAGTAAAATAAAACCAAGAAAACAGCCCAATACCCAACCAAGCTCCTAATACTATTTTTTCCAGGCATCACAAACAATGCCTACTGTTGTTGTTGATGTAATACACAGAATAAAAAAAGAGATTTAGAGAATCATATAAGACAAAAGTTAAGTATCAAGATATTGTACATTGTATCCAGAAGGTTGAACTAGATGGACCTAGGTCTTTTTTCAACCTAAGTAACTATGTAACATTTATGTATAGTTATTTATTTGTTAAATATCCCTACTGTTATTATATTAAGTTTATTATATGAAGGTGTCATGCTATCCTGTAACCTAGAGGTAGTGGCCAGACCCGTAGAATTCAACCAAGAAGACCCCAACCTTTCATGTTTTCAATAAACCCTCTCTTTTGTTATATATATATTCACAGATTATTGCCAAGTTGACATTTATACATTCACTTTTCATAGGTGATGAAGATTAAATCCAACGTAGTGCAATTAACTGCAAGCTAAATATAATAAACGACTAATAGCAATTTTACAAAGGTTTCTATTGTTAATTCCACTACATATCCGAGTAGATATGTATAAGGGTCTCTAGTTATTGTTATGTTACAGATTCTATCCACCAGATCCAATATCCCTTTGCAGGACTTATGATTTTGTGGCCTCCCACAGAATGTGGATTAGACCTACTGGATCCATAGAGCATCAAGGCAACATATTCTGACCTCGGCCACTGCTTCTCGTGCAGCCTTCGTGTCTTCTCTTTGAGCAGAAATTTGGGATTCATAGACAGCAATTTGTTCCTTAAGCCTGTCAACATCCCGTGTTAGCCGATCCACGAATAAGTCCTTATTAAAAAAGGAAAAATAGAATTATAATATAAAAATAACATATCTATAAATATATGTAACGTGATACTATATATATATATATATATATATATATATATATATATATATATATAGTATGTGTGAGGTTGTGGAACTAAAAATGGAATGCCCCTGACTTAGGATTAGTTCTTATACCATGATATTGTGTTTCCTGCTCAGTACAATTATAGCTATATATATACACATATACACACACATGCATACACATACACACACACACACACACACACTAATTATAGTGCATTTAGGTACTATTATCTTACATATATACACATGTATGTATATTTCTATAATGCACTATAATTAGGAGATATATATATATATATCTCCTAATTATAGTGCATTATAGAAATATACATACATGTGTATATATGTAAGATAATAGTACCTAAATGCACTATAATTAGTGTGTGTGTGTGTGTGTGTGTGTGTGTGTATGCATGTGTGTGTGTGTCTGTGTGTGTATGTGTATATATATATATATATATATATATATATATATATATATATATATATATTTGATATAGTTGTAATTGTAATGAACAGTAAAAACATCATCATGGTATAAAAACTAATCCTAAGTCAATGGCATTCCATTTTTATTTCCATACCCCCACACAAGAAGTTTCATGAAAGTTTTCCAATAAATTAGGGGTTAAAGCCCAGGAATGTTTGCATTCAGTATGCTAGGTTACCTGTTTCTGCTTCTCCACCTCGGCCTGCATTCTCTCTGCTTCAGTTTTCTGTACAGCGCGTTTCATAATGGAAATGTCTGATCGCACATCGCTGGACATATTCTCCATGTAGAATAAACGCAATGCCAAATTCTCCACCTCTGTTTGCATAGAAGAAACTAAAAGAATGAACATGGATGTTAAAAAAAATCTTTAAAAGGGGATGTCCACTACTTTGACCAGTTCTTCTCAATCCCTGTTTGCCCCAAGTAAAATAAGAACACTTCTGGTGGCGGCCTCTGAATGGCCAGAAGGAATGTGTTACATAACGTCACACAATCCCCAGGAGAGGCAATACCGACACCGCTGGAACAGTGCTGCCACCGGCGGGGAGTATAAGTGTTGTAATTTTAGTGTGGATTTTCATCAGGATTGAAAAGGGGGTTGTCAGAGTAGTGGACAACTCCTTTTTGATAAGGACTATAATGGCTAATATTATTAAGAATTTAGACACTAATGAAATATTAAAGTATCTTATTATGATATGAAGGTGTTGGAAGTCAGTAAGGTTTAAAGGGAACCTGTTAGGTCCGATAACAATCATAACCTGCAGATTTAGGGGTACTTTGCACGCTGCGACATCGCATAGCGATGCCGAGCACAATAGTACCCGTCCCCGTCACAGGTGCGATATCTTGTGATAGCTGCAGTAGCGAACATCATCGCTACGGCACCTTCACACGCACTTACCTGCCCTGCGACGTCGCTCTGGCCGGTGACCCGCCTCCTTCCTAAGGGGGCGAGTTGTGCGGTGTCACAGCGACGTCACACGGCAGGCGGCCAATAGAAGCAGAGGGGCGGAGATGAGCGGGACGTAAACATCCCGCCCACCTCCTTCCTTCCGCATAGCCGGTGGAGGCAGGTAAGGAGATGTTCCTCGCTCCTGCGGCTTCACACACAGCGATGTGTGCTGCCGCAGGAACGAGGAACAACATCGTATCACCTATTGGTGCGACATTATGAAAATGTCCGACGCTACACAGATCACTGATTTACGACGCTTTTGCGATCGTTTATCGGCGCATCTAGGCTTTACACGTTGTGACGTCGTTACCGGCGCCGGATGTGCGTCACTTTCGATTTGACCCCGACGATATAGCAGTAGCGATGTTGCAACGTGCAAAGTACCCCTTAGTATTAAACTGCAGGTTAATATCATTATGAAGGTACCCAACCACAATACTAAGGCGGGCTTTGCACGTTGCGACATCGCAAGCCGATGCTGCGATGTCGCACGCGATAGTCCCCGCCCCCTGTCGCAGCAGCGATATCTTGTGATTCCTGGCGTAGCGAACATTATCGCTACGCCAGCTTCACATGCACTCACCTGTCCTGCGACGTCGCTCTGGCCGGCGTCCCGCCTCCTTCCTAAGGGGGCGGGTCGTACAACGTCACAGCGACGTCACGCGGCAGGCGACCAATCAAAGCGGAGGGGCGGAGATGAGCAGGATGTAAACATCCCGCCCACCTTCTTCCTTCCGTATAGCCGCCGGTGGCAGGTAAGGTGATGTTCCTCGCTCCTGCGGCTTGAAACACAGCGATGTGTGCTGCCGCAGGAACGAGGAACAACATCGTACCTGTCACGGCAGCGTAATTTGGAAAAAGTTGGAGTTTACACCGATGATACGATAACGACGCTTTTGCGCTCGTTAATCGTATCATCTAGGATTTACACACTATGATGTCGAAAGTGACGCCGGATGTGCGTCAATTTCGATTTGACCCCACCGACATCGCACGTTCGATGTTGCAACGTGCAAAGCCACCCTAAGAGTGCGGTACCTGGGAGAAACTTAACTTTATTCCCCTTGGGAGCCGCTGGCTTTCAGTCATGCAGGGGTGTCGGCGCAGCTAGTTACTGCACAAAGTGCTGTAAGCACGCCCCGCCACTGATTAATGGCTGGCTTAGCAATAATTTACTGTAGAGTCGGCTGTAAATCAGTGCTGCAGTTGCAGTTAATATTAGAGGATCTTTGCACCTGTTTTGCGCTCAGAATCTGTGTTTTGGTGTGTTTTCTTGTACAAATTTCGGATATTTTCCAGCTCCTCTTCCACCTGCCTACGTATTGTGGAGATCTGAGCATGTTTATCATGTTGTTTCTCCAGCCCCATCTGATGACGGGCCAATTCCTGCTGTATGCCGTACAGAATGACACCAAGATCTTCACGTTCACTTTTATTTTTCTTCATTGATGTACTCTGAAAATACAAAATTGTAAAATAAATGTGTACAATGATTACATTCTGACAACGTTATCATCTGTAAAGAAGACTGACAGTATATTAGGTGCATATGCACACCAGTCTGAGTGTACTCAGGGGGAGTAGACTTCTGCAGACTCCTCTGGTAGAAGCTTATTTTGTAGAGAACAAAGGGACCAGGCTGTCTAACTGACCAATCTTTATGCCCTACAACATTTGGTGATGGGCTACATCAGGAAACCCCCATTTAAGTTTGGCCAATAATATGTATCGCCAGTTTTAGACCCTGTTCTACCTGTAATTTAAAGCCATATACTGTGCAAATGTGTCATTTACAGAAGTATTAGGAATACCTCCCCTTGACAAAGCATTACCGAAACACGTGTCAGGGTAGCATGGAGGACATCACTATGGGTAAGCTGCATACTATATGGACATTAATTCCTTGCTGTATATGTAGTATATACATACTTAGTATACTCAGGTTGTGCAGCTTTTTATATATAATTAATTATTTCTTGTAGGGGTATTTTGATTTGCACTGGTATTTTTATGCCCATATGATGTGATTTGTGCCTTCTCCTTTAGGATTTTTACTCCTTATTTTTTTACCTTAATTGCAATGTGATTCATATTCACTTTACTTTTTTGATACGATGTTAATCAAGTTTGTTTGACCTTAGTACATATTACTTCTATTGGTGGTTTTTCTAGTTACTCCATTTTTCCCTTTGTATTTACAGAAGTATGTTGAGACCACAGGTCAAATACATTCGGTATTATCCATATGGGCACATGTATGCGGCTGCTATTAAGTCAAAAACTCTGCTGCCAATAAATAAGGCAAAGTGGATCCAAACCTAGAGCAGGATCCCTTTAAGGAAGAACAAAATATGCTGGTTGGATACATTTCTGGCTGCACAACATCTAACACACATCCACCTAATGATGGACTCTTAAAGGGTTTATCTGAGATTGCAGTATTGATAACTTATCCTTGGATAAACCCATTAGAAGTCATGTGATGCTGTTGCTGCACCCCATCTTGACAGAAATAAAACAGAAATGTAGAAATTTGAACATTTATTAAACAAGAAATACTGAAATATCACATGGTCAAAAGTATTCAGCCCCTTTGCTCAGACACTCATATGTAAGTCACATAGTGTCCATTTCCTTGTGATCCTCCATGAGATGGTTCTACTCCTTTATTGGAGTTCAGCTGTGTTTAATTAAACTGAGAGGACTTGATTTGGAAAGCCATACATCTGTCTATATAAGACCTCACAGCTCACAGTGCATGTCAGACCAAATGAGAATCATGAGGTCAAAGGAACTGTCCAAGGAGCTCAGAGACAAAATTAAGCTGAACTCACACAAACGTATGAAAAAATGGTCCCATTCTCATCCAGTAGGACAATTTTTTTCTCACTTGTCATCCGTGTGCTGTCAATGTGTTCTCAGTGTGCAATCCGTTTTTTTCTCAGCAGCTATTAGTCATTTACAGTCCTCTACAGGACCATTTACAGTGTTATCTGCTACATGATAGAATTGTATCCATAAAAACGGACGTCACTAGGATGGTCCATATGCTGTTCATGTAACGTCAGTTTTTTTCTCGCACCCATTGACTTGTATTGGTGAGTCTCGGACGTTTTCGGCAGCAAATTGCAGTATGTTGTGACTTTTCTCTCATCCAGAATCTGGATGAGAGAAAAGCTGACAAACTGCTCTGCCTCATTGACTAACATTGGCTGGAGTGCAATGAAAGATTTTCTCGCATTACACTCATCCGATTCATACGCTTGTGTGAGCGTACCCTTATGGCAAGGGACAGATCTGGCCAAGGTTAATAAAGAATTTCTGCAGTACTCAAGGTTCCTAAGAGCACAGTGGCCTCTATAATCCTTAAATGGAAGAAGTTTGGGACCATCAAAACTCTTCCTAAACCTTGCCGTCCAGCCAAACTGAGCAATCGTGGGAGAAGAGCCTTGGTGAGAGAGGTAAAGAAGAACCCCAAGATCACTGTGGTTGAATTCGAGATGCAGTAGGGAGATGGGAGATAGTTGCACAAGGTCAACTATCACTGCAGTCCTCCAGCAGTCGGGCCTTTATGGCAGAGTGGCCAGACGGAAGCCTCTCCACAGTGCAGGACATATGAAAGCCCACATAGAGTTTGCAAAAAAAAAAACACATGAAGGACTCCCAGACTATGAGAAATACCGTATTTTTCGGACCATAAGACGCACTTTTTCCCCCCCAAATGTTGGGGGAAAGTGGGGGGTGCGTCTTATGGTCTGACTATAGGGCTGCGGCCAGGAATGTGGGTGCTGCGGTGGAGCGGGCCATCGGGGGCACGAGCAGGCTGCAGTAGTGCCTGCCGTGACCACGTGGGCCCGCTCATTACATATGCACGCCCATCCTCCCGCCCATCATCTCTCAGCGAAACCGGCGCTGACAGGTGGGCGGGGTGATGGGCAGCTGGGTGAGTGCATAATTAACAGCCGGATGTGATCACCCCTGGCAACTACAGCCTGGAGTGATCATGTGCGGCTGTATTCACTGCCCCCCGTGCATCATTATCAGCGCGGGGAGCAGTGAATCAGTGTACTCACCTGTCACCGCGTGTGGAGCCGTCCCCCTGCAGCATCGCGCGATGTCTTCTTGTCTGTGCCGGTCAGCTGATCTGGACACTAGCGGCGCACATAGCGATGACGTCTGCGCGCCGCTAGTGTCCACCAGCTCAGCTGACCAGCACAGACAGGAAGACATCGATTCGCGATGCTGCAGACAACGGTGACGGCTCCACACACGGTGACGGCTCCACACAGCGGCGCTGCAGCTGAGACAGAGATCGGTGCTTCAGGGAGTCAGGAAGGGTGAGTATAAACGTTTATTTTTTTTTCTGTGCCACAGGCCATATACCAGGATGGGGGTATATCATGAGCAGGATGGATGGGGGTATATCATAAGCAGGATGGATGGGGGTATATCATGAGCAGGATGGATGGGGGTATATCATGAGCAGGATGGATGGGGGTATATCATGAGCAGGATGGAGGGGGTTATATCATGAGCAGGATGGATGGGGGTATATCATGAGCAGGATGGATGGGGGTATATCATGAGCAGAATGGATGGGGGGTATATCATGAGCAGGATGGATGGGGGGTATATTATGAGCAGGATGGATGGCGGGTATATTATGAGCAGGATGAATGGGGGGTATATTATGAGCAGGATGGATGGGGGGTATATTATGAGCAGGATGGGGGTATATGAGCAGGATCATATACAAGGCAGGAGGATCCTTACCAGAATGGGGTACCTTAGTAGAGAATTTGGGGACATTACCCCCCATAACAGTGTCGGCAGCGTATCCTCGCCCCATAACAGTGTGTCATGACCATATTTTTTGGTTAAAATTTTATTTTCCTCCTCTAAAACCAGGGTGCGTCTTATGGTCAGGTGCGTCTTATAGTCCGAAAAATACAGTAAGATTCTCTGGTCTGATGAGACGAAGACAGAACTTTTTGGTGATAATTTGATATGTGTGGAGAAAACCAGGCACTGCTCATCACCTGCCCAATACAATCCCAACAGTGAAATATGGTGGTGGTAGCATCGTGCTATGGGGGTGTTTTACAGCTGCAGGGACAGGACAACTTGTTGCAATTGAAGGAAAGATGAATGCGGCCAAGTACAGAGATATCCTGGAAGAAAACCTCTTCCAGAGTGATCTGGACCTCAGACCTGGCTGAAGGTTCACCTTCCAACAAGACAATGACCCTAAGCACACAGCTAAAATAACAAAGGAGTGGCTTCAGAATAACTCTGTGACTATTCTTGACTGGCCCAGCCAGAGCCTTGACCTAAACCCAAATGAGCATCTCTGGAGAGACCTGAAAATGGCTGTCCACCATTCAACCTGACGGAACTGGAGAGGATCTGCAAGGAAGAATGGCAGAGGATTGCCAAATCCAGGTGTGAAAAACTTGTTGCATCATTCCCAAAAAGACTCATGTCTGTACTAGCTGAAAAGGGTGCATCAACTCAATACTGAGCAAAGGGTCTGAATACTTATGACCATGTGATATTTCAGTTTTTCTTGTTTAATAAATTTGCAAAAATTTCTACATTTCTAGGTTTTTTTTCTGTCAAGATGGGGTGCAGAGTGTACATTAATGAGAAAAAAAAGAACTTTTTTTTGAATTTCCCAAATGGCTGCAATGAAACAAAAAGTGAAAAATGTAAAGGGGTCTGAATACTTTCCGCACCCACCGTATATAGGACCCCTCCATTTCTACTTAAGATTGGGTTTAGGGAGGACACTAGCTATCCTAGATATAGAATGGTCCCTGCAGATATTATGCATAAGTTTTGGCGTTGTGTCCTGTGGAGTCGATTCTGGAATAATCTAGAATAAATGTTTGCATTACATATTATACCGGAACCCTTGGTGTGTGTCCTGGGGCACGTAAATGACATATCAGATTATGAAAATAACAGAATCTACCTGAAATATACTTTATCAGGCCATAAAGCTGATATGGTGTATTCCCATGTCCAAGATCCTATCTTAATATCTAGGATGGGTAATAATAATATTAGAAAATATCTCCAATTAGAAATGTAGTATAGTTCTGATTAGCTATGTCTCTTACCTCATGTTCTGAGGCTCTATAGGCTTTGCTAACAGCCTACTTTTGGGGGTCCCGCTGTGTGAAATCCGGCAATTCTGCAGAGCGGTGACAAAAGTAACCATTCTTCAGAGTCGCCTGGAATACTGCAGCGTGACCTGGAATTGGCTGATGGCAAGCATATGGAGCCTCAGAATAATTTAATAAAGTGGTTAATGAGGGGAAGTGTCTTTGTCTTATTTCTCTGTGTTTGTAGGTATGTTTTGTGCTTCAGGTTTCCAATTGTGGACTACGTCAGGTCTGGGTGGGATTTTATTTTTTTATTTCAAATAAAATGGTGAAAAATGGAATGTGTCAGAGAGTGTTTATTTCAACAAAAATATTTTTATGTGTGTTTTTCTTTTTTATTTTTGGGCTAGTAATAGAAGTGTCTGATAGACAACACTCCTTTACTCGCATCAGGGCTTGATGTCAGCTGTTTTTGAACACTTCACAGCTGACATCAACCTCAAATACCATTAACCTGATTGTCGAGGCACCAGGGCATCGGAAGAGTAGAGGCGAAGCACCAGAATTTGAGCATCACGTGATGCTCCACTTCTGGAGTGGATGCGTGCTGGAATTTTTAGGCTGGGAAGGGCCAGATAACCATGGACCTTCCCACCCTAATATCAGTGTAGCGACCGTCTACTACCGAGTCTCTCACAAGCAGGGACGTCGACTTACTCACTGCCACGGCTGGGCTGCGTCCTCTGCCGCACTCCCTTGGCCGTTCACATGTTCTCCTGCTTCACTCTCCTCACAGGGCCTTTACCCGCAACCTTTGCACGCACATTCTCGCTTTGGGCAAGAATGTGTTAAATCAGTAATCTAAACATTGAGCAATTATAAAACTTTCAAGGCGGAAACCAACAAACCATCTCATCTGCTTTGGTCTGTGAGGTATTTTGCTAATGTGTCGCCCTGGGCAAGCCAGGGGACACAGATAACAACACCACTACACCCCACACTCCAGGTAGGCACACCTGCTAACCAGAAATCCTTGTTGCCTCCCTCCAGGAGTCTGTGATGCACACCAGGGGGTGGGCCAGGCGGTTGGCTCCGCCCACCAAGGAGCTCACAACTCTGGAGGCAGGAAGTTACCAGGAGTCCAGTCAGGGACATGAACGAGTGAACAGCAGAGTAGCCCAGGCAGGGGCTAGAGGAAACAACCAGAAGTGAAAGTGAAAGAAAGGAAAGTGGAGAAGGAGGAAAGCAAGAAGTGGTGACAGAGCAGAGAGAAGGAGAAGCCTGAGAGCCCAGCTGTGTGTAGGGCTAGAACAGCAAGGTCAGCGACGGCGGTGACTGTCCGGAGTGGGACCGTTCGGAAGTTCCTGGAAGGACCCCGTTGGCTGTGTGCCCGGTGGTCTGGAGCAGTGTTCCGAAGGACAGTCAGCACCAGGGCAGGGGCCTCTCGGACCCCGGCAAGGCTAGGAGTCGCCCAATTTGCCGAATCCGTCAGTGAAGGGGACGCAGATCCCCCAGCAACAAAGTCCCGATTGACGGCAACAGCCCGACCATTACCGGGGAGACACCGCCACCGCCAAGGCACCAGTTTCCCCAGGGCCAGCGCCTGCGGGCAAAGTGTAGAGCTCCTCCGGCCCAGATTGCAGTCGGGGAGCGGGTAACCGGAGGGAATCCACCGATACCAACAGACCACACAGGTGCAAGGAAGAGAGAAGTCACCGTCACCTACCGGGAGTGCAGGTGCAGCCGTCTGTGGGACCGTCCTACCAGCCGTTGGTTTACCGTACAAACTGTGTCCGTGTCAGGCTGAGTGAGTACCATAGTGCCGCAAGGCACAGCGCTGCCCCCGCGTCCCTGCGCCCTCCAGGCCCTACACCTTGCATCTCTTCACCGGGCCCCGGGATCACCAACCCCTACCCACGGAGGGGCAACACAACACCTGGCTGCTCCCATCACCATCCCCGGGACCCCCACACTGGGCAGCGGTGGTGCCATCACCACAACCGTGGGTGGCGTCACGAACTATAATCCCAACAAACAACCCCCTTTTCACTCACGGGCGAGGAGTGCCGCTCGAGACACCCCGGGATCCGGCCCGCAGCTCGAGCCACCAGGAGCAACTGCCGGACCCGAGCAGAAGGGGTGAGCGCGGTGTGCTGACACCCTCCTCCCCGCCCGCGACAACTTGGCGTCACGAACAGGATCTTACCGCTCTGCCGTCAGGTAGAGGTGCGCCTTGTGACCGCCGGAGATATCCGGCAGAAAAATTTCAAAAGCCGCCATCTTTGGCGCGAAAAGTTCCCGCTCGAGCGTCTTCTCGAGCAGTAGAAGCGCGAAGGCCAAAACCCCGCCCCGAGAGAGGAGGGGCCGGAAAGAGCTAAGGGGGACGCGATGGCGGCTGGCGGCATGTAGTCGCCGCTATAGAAGCAGGGACGCCAGGACTCTGCAAACATCCCGTTCCTGGAAGCAAACAGCAAAGACACCATGTGGATGCCGTCCCGAAACACCGTGGCCCCCGCACCGGGAACCGCAGCGTGGGTGGAGATCCGGACCGCGCAGCTCCATCTGAGGCTGCAGGTCAAAATGCAGCTCCTCCTGGAGGAGTGGGAGACCGACATGGCGGACGTTTTGGCAGCCGTGCGGAGACGCGAGGAGGAAGCGGAGGAAGGGAGGGTGAGTGACCCACGCCCCTATGTCCCGGAGGGACCGGTCGCTGCGGCTGAGGGACCCGGTCCAAGCCCTCTCCCCCCGTTGCCTCCTTCGCCACCCGTATCGGAGGCCGTGACCCCGCCACTAGGCCCGCTACCCCCGCAACCGGTAGCGATACCCAGCCCGTCCGCCCCAGCGGACCGACCTGTAGCCGGAGCCCGAAGCAAACCGGAGGCATTGCCATGGAAGGCCCCGAAGATTGCGCCAGAGACAGTCCCCGAGCAGTTCCCCGAGCCGGAGCCGATGACCCGCTCCGAGCCGAAGGCCCAACTGCGGAAAGCCCCTGTGCCCATCCCCCACACCTCGGCTGAGGTGGCGCCGGGTTGTTGCTGCAAGGCAGCGCCCAAGGCCATGACACCGCGGGATACGCCACCCACCTTCCTGACAGTGGGTAACGTGCTGAATGTCCCGCGGGGCTCAACCCGTGCGCCGGAGCCATACTGGGACAGGGAGCCGACCAAGCTGGGCCTGGAGATCGCGGAGAGGGAGCGTAGGAAAGCCGAGCTGGTGGCCCGAGTCATACGGGAAAAGGAGAACCTGCGGCAAGCGACCTTCCGTGTCCGGGGCCCGTTCTACGAGGGGCAGGTGAGGCGATTCGATATCCGCCGGGGCTACGGGTTCATATACGAACCGGGCCTGGAGGCCGAGGTATTTGTAGCCCGGCGGGATGTGCATGCTCACCTGCCCGAAGAGCATCCTGGCCGCAATCTTATCCAGGGAGACATGGTGCGGTACACTCGGCACTGCGGAGAGAGGGGGTGGTTTGCCCTGGATGTAAAGCTGAGGGGCAGCCCGGAGGGCAAGATGAGCTCTGCACCCCCTCCCTCGGATGAAGCAGCAGCAGGACCGGAGTAGGGCAATGGAGGCCCGCAGCACCGTCCCCGTAGGGACCAGCGCTTTGTTTGTTTGAAAGTTTGTTTGAAAAAGTTGGAAAGTTTTGCCAAAGATAATGAAAATGATTACCCGAGAAGTCACCTGATTTATTTTGTTGATCTGCAACCGGCAGGAGCCGGCACCGTTGTCCCCGTGGGGACCGTTAAAAGTTTAAAAATTGCATGGAAACTAGCCATGGACAAGCCCGTGAACTCTGCAGGGCAACCACAAACGTTAGTGGCATGTAAATATGTTGGGTACCGTTACCGTTTCCGCAATGCCGCCTCCGGAGAGGCAGGTTGGAGGGAGGGCCCTGAGCAGAGCAGGCCAGGGCCCAGCCACCAAAGGGACCGGTGGCTACCCTCTGGAGGGGAAGGACAGATCCCGCTCGGGTGACTTGTGCTGGACTGTGGGTCAAGGGGTGCTGCCTGGGTTTTAGGGGCAGCATCAGGGCCAGGTTGCTTGGGTGGGAGAGAGCGGAAACCGTGACCGTACACCGTTGAAACGTTAAAAGTAAAATGTGCCTCCCGTCTTGGGAAGAGTTGATTAAAAATGTTATGCTTATGTTATGTTTAACCCTGTTATCCCCTTTTTACAGAAAAATAAAACCGGTGTAGGACGGCAGCCCGCGGACGGTCTGCATTTTGCTAAGGGGGAATGTGTCGCCCTGGGCAAGCCAGGGGACACAGATAACAACACCACTACACCCCACACTCCAGGTAGGCACACCTGCTAACCAGAAATCCTTGTTGCCTCCCTCCAGGAGTCTGTGATGCACACCAGGGGGTGGGCCAGGCGGTTGGCTCCGCCCACCAAGGAGCTCACAACTCTGGAGGCAGGAAGTTACCAGGAGTCCAGTCAGGGACATGAACGAGTGAACAGCAGAGTAGCCCAGGCAGGGGCTAGAGGAAACAACCAGAAGTGAAAGTGAAAGAAAGGAAAGTGGAGAAGGAGGAAAGCAAGAAGTGGTGACAGAGCAGAGAGAAGGAGAAGCCTGAGAGCCCAGCTGTGTGTAGGGCTAGAACAGCAAGGTCAGCGACGGCGGTGACTGTCCGGAGTGGGACCGTTCGGAAGTTCCTGGAAGGACCCCGTTGGCTGTGTGCCCGGTGGTCTGGAGCAGTGTTCCGAAGGACAGTCAGCACCAGGGCAGGGGCCTCTCGGAGCCCGGCAAGGCTAGGAGTCGCCCAATTTGCCGAATCCGTCAGTGAAGGGGACGCAGATCCCCCAGCAACAAAGTCCCGATTGACGGCAACAGCCCGACCATTACCGGGGAGACACCGCCACCGCCAAGGCACCAGTTTCCCCAGGGCCAGCGCCTGCGGGCAAAGTGTAGAGCTCCTCCGGCCCAGATTGCAGTCGGGGAGCGAATAACCGGAGGGAATCCACCGATACCAACAGACCACACAGGTGCAAGGAAGAGAGAAGTCACCGTCACCTACCGGGAGTGCAGGTGCAGCCGTCTGTGGGACCGTCCTACCAGCCGTTGGTTTACCGTACAAACTGTGTCCGTGTCAGGCTGAGTGAGTACCATAGTGCCGCAAGGCACAGCGCTGCCCCCGCGTCCCTGCGCCCTCCAGGCCCTACACCTTGCATCTCTTCACCGGGCCCCGGGATCACCAACCCCTACCCACGGAGGGGCAACACAACACCTGGCTGCTCCCATCACCATCCCCGGGACCCCCACACTGGGCAGCGGTGGTGCCATCACCACAACCGTGGGTGGCGTCACGAACTATAATCCCAACAAACAACCCCCTTTTCACTCACGGGCGAGGAGTGCCGCTCGAGACACCCCGGGATCCGGCCCGCAGCTCGAGCCACCAGGAGCAACTGCCGGACCCGAGCAGAAGGGGTGAGTGCGGTGTGCTGACACCCTCCTCCCCGCCCGCGACACTAACACTTCTCAATTGCTCGTATTCCTGATTGGCAGAAATTTGCAAACAAACAGAATTATCCAGTAGCAATAAACCAGCAGCATATTCCTCACTGAAATTCACAAAACTGGATCAGCAAAGAGATAAAGCAATTACAGGGCTCGATGACCATATCTCAGAAGTATAGTATTTCCTCTGGGGATTTCTAAAAATATCTCCCACTGAGGCATTACTTGACCTCCCTATCCTTCAACTGTGATTCTCCAAGGGCTGTACATAAAGTACTTCTCAGATGCATATAAAAATGGAACGTTATGGCTTATCTAGGACTTGTAAATGACTCGAGTTCAACCATGGCACATACAGTAGATAAAGTAAGTATTGAACACGTCATCAATTTTCTAAGTAAACATATTTCTAAAGTTGCTATTAAGATGAATTTCTCACCAGATGTCAGTAATAGCCCATCCCAGCCACACAGGCAAGAAACAAAACCATAAATGTCCATGAATTAAGTTATGCGTAATGATGAGAAATGACACAGGGCAAAATTATTGAACATGAACACGCTTACCAAAATGTATTTAATACTTCGTACAAAAGTCTTTGTTAATAGAAACTAGTCGCATGCATTACTCAGGTGCGATTTTGGCCCATTCTTCCACTCTTCAAATTTCTGAAGGTTCAGTGGGCTCCTTCTATGAACTCTGAGCTTTAGTTCTTTCCATAAATTTTCTATCGGATTTGGGTCAGGTGATTGGCTGGGCCATTCTAGCAGATTTAATTTCTTTCTCTGAAACTAATTGAAAGTTTCCTTGGCCCTGTGTTTGGGATCATTGTCTTGCTGAAATGTCCACCCTCGTTTCATCTTCATCATCCAGGAAGATGGCAGCAGATTTTTATCAATAATATCTCGGTACATTTGTCCTTTCATCCTTCCTTCAATTACATGAAGTTTGCCAGTGTCGTATGCTAAAAAACAGCCTCACATCATGATGTTCCCACCTCCATACTTCATTGTTGGAATGATGTTTTTGGCCTCTAAACATGGTGTGTATTATGGCTTCCCAAGACTTCAATTTTGGTCTTATCTTTCCAGACTATATTCTCCTCACAGGCTTGTTGAGCAAATTGTAAATGAGCTTAATCATGCTTTATTTTCAACAATGGAGTCTTGTGTGGTGAGCGTACATACAAGCCATCGAGGCATTACTTATTGTTTTCTTTAAAACAAATTGTAACTGCTGATTTCAGGTCTTTCAGTAACTTTCCACAGTAGCTTCTGTCTGCCCTAAATTTTAGCACCAAATTTGCACCTCCTGGCAGAAAACCTCACCGAAACAGTTGGCGTCAAAACAGTTTTTGTGCATTTTTTGGCTAAGAGATGCAGATTTGGTGCTGATGTCGCGGGCGGGGAGGACGCCGCCGCTGCTGCGCGCTCGCTAACGCTCGGGTCCGGCGCTGGTGCGGCTGCTGCTGCTCGGTGGCTCGAGCGGTGGGCCGGATCCGGGGACTCAAGCGGCGCTCCTCGCCCGTGAGTGAAAGGGGTGGTTGGTTTGGGGGATTTAGTCCGTGACGCCACCCACGGGTCGTGATGAAGATGGGCACCACCGCTGCTGGTGACGGGGATCCCGGGAGTGATGGTAGGGAGCAGCTGGGATGTTGTTTTCCCCCTCCGTGGGTAGGGGTCGGTGGTCCCGGGGCCCGGTGATGATACGGGGAGGCTGGATGGCTGGGGTGCAGGGTTGCAGGGGCAGAGCGGCGTGGTGCCGGATGGCACTGGTGTACTCACTCAGGCAGTCAAGCACAGAATCTCGGGTAAACCAAACGGCTGGATGGACGGTTCCCGCAGCCGGCTGCAGTGTCTCTCCCCGGACAGGTGATGGCGGCTGTCTTTCCCTGCACCTTGATGTACTTGATTGACTACTATGGATCCCCAACAGTAGTCCGCTCCCCGGTGGATGGATGCCGGAGGAGCTCGGTTGCCCGCAGGCGCTGGCCCTTGGGTCTCTAGCCTTAGGCGTTAGCTGTATACCCTCACGGTGTGGGCGGTTGCCTTCTATCGGGTCTTTGGTTGTTAGGAAACCCCTGGGGTTCCGGTCACATTCGGATTTGACTATTGTCGGCGGCTCCAAGCCTGGTCGGGGTCCGATGGCTCTGCCTGTGTGTGCTGGCTTCACTTCGCTCCCCGGTCGGTACTGGCGGGCCAACGCCCGACCCCGGTCCTACAGTTCCGCGTTGCTTCACCACTCCTGCAGACGGCCACCACCATCTGCCAACCTTGCTGTCAGTGCCTGGGCCACAAACCCAGACACTCCAGTGCTTGCTCCTCAAACTCCCACACTCAACTGTCACGTTTCCCGCCTCCAGGCCTGATGGACTGAGTAATATTTCTGGATTGAAATGAGGTTTGTTGTACTAACAGAAAATGTGCAATCCGCATTTAAACAAAATTTGACCGGTGCAAAAGTATGGGCACCTCAACATAATAGTGACATTAATATTTTGTAGATCCTCCTTTTGCAAAAATAACAGCCTTTAGTCGCTTCCTGTAGCATTAAATGAGTTCCTGGATCCTGGATGAAGGTATATTTGACCATTCCTGTTTACAAAACAATTCCAGTTCAGTTAAGTTTGTTGGTCGCCGAGCATGGACAGCACGCTTCAAATCATCCTACAGATTTTCAATGATATTCAGGTCTGGGGACTGGGATGGCCATTCCAGAACATTGTAATTGTTCCTCTGCATGAATGCCTGAGTAGATTTGGAGCGATGTTTTGGATCATTGTCTTGCTGAAATATAAATCACCTGCGTAAATTCAACTTCGTCACTGATTCTTGCACATTATTGTCAAGAATCTGCTGATACTGAGTTGAATCCATTTGACCTTCAACTTTAACAAGATTCCCGATGCCGGCATTGGCCACACAGCCCGAAAGCATGATGGAACCTCCACCAAATTTTACTGTGGGTAGCAAGTGCTTTTCTTGGAATGCCGTATTTTTTTGCCTCCATGCATAACGTCTTTTTGTATGACCAAACAACTCAATCTTTGTTTCATCAGTCCACAGGACCTTCTTCCAAAATGTAACTGGCTTGTCCAAATGTGCTTTTGCATACCTCAGGCGACTCTGTTTGTGGCGTGCTTGCAGAAATGGCTTATTTCGCATCACTCTCCCATATAGCTTCTCTTTGTGCAACGTGCGCTGTATTGTTGACCGATGCACATCGACACCATCTGCAGCAAGATGATGCTGCAGGTCTTTGGAGGTGGTCTGTGGATTGTCCTTAACTGTTCTCACCATTCTTCTTCTTTGCCTTTCTGATATTTTTCTTGGCCTGCCACTTCTGGGCTTAACAAGAACTGTACCTGTGTTCTTCCATTTCCTTAGAATGTTCCTCACAGTGGAAACTGACAGTTTAAATCTCTGAGACAATTTTTTGTATCCTTCCCCTGAACAACTATGTTGAATAATCTTTATTTTCAGATCATTTGAGAGTTGTTTTGAGGAGCCCATGATGCCACTCTTCATAGGAGATTCAAATAGGAGAACAACTTACAAGTGGCCACCTTAAATACCTTTTCTCATGATTGGATACACCTGCCTTTGAAGTTCAAAGCTCAATGAGGTTACAAAACCAATTTAGTGCATTAGTAAGTCAGTAAAAAGTAGTTAGGAGTGTTCAAATCAAGAAATTGATAAGGATGCCCATACTTTTGCACCGGTCAAATTTTGATGAAATGCAGATTGCACATTTTCTGTTAGTACAATAAACCTCATTTCAATCCAGAAATATTACTCAGTCCATCAGTTATTAGATATATGAAACTGAAATAGCTGTTGCAAAAACCCAAATTGTTATAAAGAAAAAAAGTTAACATTAATAGGGGTGCCCAAACTTTTTCATATGACTGTAGATAGATAGATAGATAGATAGATAGATAGATATTGCACAGTATACAGGGCACATACACATCTTATACATAACACATACATAACACATACAGACAGCACATAATACATTACAGATATGATACACAGCACATTACACATACAGTGCCTTGCAAAAGTATTCAACCCCCTTGAATTTTTAAATCTTTTCCCACATTTCAGGCTTCAAACATAAAAATAAAAATTTTTATGTTATGGTGAAGAATCATAACAAGTGGGACACAATTGTGAAGGTGAACAAAATTTATTGCTTATTTTAAACTTTTTTAAAAAATAAATAACTGAAAAGTGGGGCGTCCCCTTTACTATCAGTGCAGCAAAGTCACTCCAGAAGTTCATTGAGGATCTCTGAATGATCCAATGTTGTCCTAAATGACTGATGATGATAAATATAAGCCACCTGTGTGTAATCAAGTCTCCATATAAATGCACCTGTGATAGTGTTCTGTTTAAAGCGTAGATAGCATCATGAAGAGCAAGGAACACAACAGGGAGGTCCGAGATACTGTTGTGGAGAAGTTTAAAGCTGGATTTGGTTACAAACAGAAGGAATTTTTTTTTACAAACTTGTGAATTTTTTTCACCACTTAAAAGAAAAACTAGACATATTTGGTATCTATTATCTAGTATAATGCACCCCCTTAGTCCTCCATATATTATAGTGCACCCACATAGTCCTCTATATATTATAGTGCACCCCTATAGTCCTCAATATATTATAGTGCACCCCTATAATCCTCCATATATTATAATGTACCCCATTGTTCTCCATATATTATCATGCACCCCACATAGTCCTCCATGTATTATAATGCACCCCATAGTCCTACATCCATATATTATAATGCTCCCCTTATAGTCCTTCATATATTAGAATGCACACCATAGTCCTCCATATATTATAATGCTCCCCTCATAGTCCTCCATATATTATAATGCATCCCCATAGTCCTCCATATATGTATAAAGCACCCCATAGTCCGCCATATAGTCATATAGTATAATGCACAGATCATAGTCCACCATATATTATACTGCACCCTCCATAGTCCTCTGTATATTATAATGCATGCCCATATTCCTCCATATATTACACTGCACCTCTATAGTCCTCCATATATTATAATGCACCTCCCATAGTCTTTCTTATCTTATAATGCACCTCCATAGTCCTACATATATTATAATGCACCCTCATAGTCCCCCATATAGTATAATGCACCCCATAGTCCTCCATATATTATACTCCACCCCATAGTCCTCCATATATTATAATGCACACCCTATAGTCCTCCATGTAGTATAATGTACCCCCCATAGTCCTCCATGTAGTATAATGTACCCCCATAGTCCTCCATATAGTATAATGTACCCCCATAGTCCTCCATATATTATACTGCACCCCATAGTCCTCCATATATTACAATGCACTCTCCATAGTCCTCCATGTAGTATAATGTACCCCCATAGTCCTCCATGTAGTATTATGCACTCCCATAGTCCTCCATATAGTATAATGTACCCCCATTGTCCTCCATATATTATACTACACCCCATAGTCCTCCATATATTACAATGCACTCTCCATAGTCCTCCATGTAGTATAATATACCCCCATAGTCCTCCATGTAGTATAATGTACCCCCATAGTTTTCCACCATTGTATTAACTGATTTAAAAAAAAAAAAAAAAACAACTTTAAAGGAATTTGATACAATAACCAAATCTGGTGATCCACTTATAGGGCACATACACCATCTTGCATGTAGTACTTGTCTACAACGGGTAAATCTTGTATTAGTATTAGATAGTTATGATGACATCACAGGCCACATGACATCATAGACCTTGAATGACATCCCAATGGGTATAGAATGTACAAAGTGCTGCACCGGAGCCACCTTGTGCCACTAGGACCCGACAGCCGAAAGGGGATGAGTGCAGGTAGGTGGCTCTTTACTTATTGGGGGGATGGCAGCTGAAACCTATTGTAATCAGTTGTTATTGTTGTGGGAAGTAGCTGCCCCTACTGGACACATGCTGAATTACGGCCCCTATAAATGGAGTGTGACTATGTAATATAGGTTTATGGGGTCTTCCAGAACATGCGCTGCTAATTACACTGGCTCCCCACTATGAAGCCCACCCTCCACGACAACCATGTGCATGTACATATTTAGTTATAAGAGAAAGGTTTTGGTACCGTGTTAGCCAGTTGAAAAATTATTGATTGTTCTCAGTGAGAGAAACAAAATTATATTCTTGTTGTGACACCTTTTAATGGCTAACTAAAATAAAATAATATGATGTTACAAAGCAAGCTTTCGAGACATCTCGGGTCCCTTCATCAGGCATGGTATGACAAAATACCTGAAGAAACACAAATATATACACAAACAAAGCAGAGGGATGGCATAATAAAAGGAATGTACACACACATATCAATAGACTGTATACACACAGAGTTAATACACAGACGGGTGGGGACAACTCCACGTGGCTCCATTTTGGGGTTGTTTTGCCATTTTATGTGAACAAATTATAGTATTTTGTAACTGAAATCTAGCTGCAAATGCTATTACTTTCTGCTGTCAGCTCTTTTGTTCCTGTTGAATCAGTGGATGACCTGGGAGATGTTGTTTACTATGGTCAGGAGCGGCAATTTGAGATTTCTTTTAGTACATGGGGCACTAGATAATATGGATTAAAATAGAAGGGTCTCTTTAAATGTGCGTGACATCACCAACATGACATCACCAACATTCACATGACACTCACCAACATTCTGTGACATCACAATTACAATAGAATGTACAAAATTCTAAACCAGAATCTTTTTGTGTTTTTAGACCCTGACGGCATGAAGGTGACAAGTCCAGATAAGTATCTCGTCTCTCAGTTTCGGGGGCCTGTTCACACATTACATAGCTTGGGGGCTGGGGGGGGGAGAGAAACTTAGCTAAATTCATTCATGAATTTGGCCGACCTGTTTGGGCAGTTGGGACCCAGCAGGGACGACCTGGTCGGGAAGCTGGGACCCAGCAGAAGCCCGACCTCATCGGGCAGCTGGGACCCAGCAGAAGCACGACCTGATCGGGTAGCTGGGACCCAGCAGAAGCACGACCTGATCGGGTAGCTGGGACCCAGCAGGGACGACCTGGTCGGGCAGCTGGGACCCAGCAGAGGGCCGACCTGGTCGGGCAGCTGGGACCCAGCAGGGCGATGTGGTGGGGCAGCTGGGACCCAGCAGGGACGACCTGGTCGAGCAGCTGGGACCCAGCAAAAGGCCGATCTGGTCGGGCAGCTGGGACCCAGCAGGGCCAACCTAGTCAGGCAGCTGGGACCCAGCAGAAGCCCGACCTGGTCGGGCAGCTGGGACCCAGCAGAGGGCCGACCTGGTCGAGCAGCTGGGACCCAGCAGGGCCGACCTGGTCGGGCAGCTGGGACCCAGAGGGCCGATCTGGTCGGGCAGCTGGGACCCAGCAGAGGGCCGACCTGGTCGGGCAGCTGGGACCCAGCAGAGGGCCGACCTGGTCGGGCAGCTGGGACCCAGCAGGGCGACCTGGTCGGGCAGCTGGGACCCAGCAGGGACGACCTGGTCGAGCAGCTGGGACCCAGCAAAAGGCCGATCTGGTCGAGCAGCTGGGACCCAGCAAAAGGCCGATCTGGTCGGGCAGCTGGGACCCAGCAGGGCCAACCTAGTCAGGCAGCTGGGACCCAGCAGAAGCCCGACCTGGTCGGGCAGCTGGGACCCAGCAGAGGGCCGACCTGGTCGAGCAGCTGGGACCCAGCAGGGCGACCTGGTCAGGCAGCTGGGACCCAGCAGGGCCGACCTGGTCGGGCAACTGGGACCCAGCAGAAGCCCGACCTGATTGGGCAGCTGGGACCAAGCAGGGCCGACCTGGTCGGCCAGCTGGGACCCAGCAGGGCCGACCTGGTCGGGCAGCTGGGACCCAGCAGAGGGCCGACCTGGTCGGGCAGCTGGGACCCAGCAGGGCGACCTGGTCGGGCAGCTGGGACCCAGCAGGGACGACCTGGTCGGGCAGCTGGGACCCAGCAAAAGGCCGATCTGGTCAAGCAGCTGGGACCCAGCAGGGCCGACCTGGTCGGGCAGCTGGGACCCAGCAGGGCAACCTGGTCAGGCAGCTGGGACCCAGCTAGGATACATACAATTTAAAGTACGATCCTCGGCGGGGAGGTTGAGGGTGGGCACTGGGCCACCCTGACTCATGGGCCCCATAGTAGGGGCATGGCCTGCCGCCATTTGCGGTACGCCACTGGGTGAAGAGCTATGCATTACCACTTCCAAAGCAGGTGGAATCGTGCATTATGAGAAGATATTTGACTGCACAGGGCCCCTATCATGCTCTAGCACAGGGGCTTCTCCTGCCTATGTCTATCCCTGACGTACAGTTATAAAGCAGTATGCAGCAGGACAGATGAGATCCAGGGAAATATCCGATCGCCAGAAATGGGGTCAGGAAGGAATTTTTTTCCCCCCTGAGGTAGAACTCTCCGGGGGGTTTCTTTGCCTTCCTCTGGATCTTTGGATCCGGTGGCTTTCATCAGGTCCGCAATGTCCGCAGCAAGTTCTGTGGTTTCTATCGTGGCCGGACCTGAGAGTCACTAGTGACCCTTGTGTAATTTAATAAAGGGCCGGTAATATTTTCATTACAATGTTGCTTATTGCTATTCCAATAAAATAAGAATAAATGACAGATAATATATTGTGTTGTGTGTGGTTTCTTTGTCTGCACTTCACCCTACACAGTGACAATCGCTCAATACTCCAGAACTAGAGTCAGACATGGCTGCTAATCCGGCATCTAATAAAATGTCTCATCTGCAGGGGGTTGCAAAGAAATCATGATGCCCCATAGCAGAGATTCTAATTGCTCCCCCCAAGAAAAAAAAAATATATTGTAATGACCTGGGCCCCGAATGTATTGGGGCACACGTCTGGCAGCGGGATCGAGATACACACAAGCACTTTGTCACTTAAACAGTCCAGGTGATTTATTCATATCCTCAGAAACCACGCAGTGTAAGGGCTACAGCGACTCTCCCGCAGGAGAACATTGTCTCACTGTCGGTTTAAAACGCCGATTTTCCACACAGTTCATTTTCTAGCATCAGCTAGTCCCCTTTTCTCAGGGTGTTACCTGTGTGTCACTTTGTAGGTTTCTACGTCTACCTTCATCCAGGCTCGACTTCCAGGGAGACTCTCTCACTGGGCTCACTAACCAGGTCCTTGGACCAGTTCCGTTCGACGGCACCTGCTGTCAGTCCAGAGCCCCAGTGGTCACACTTACAACGATCATGTGACAAACGACAGCTCCAATCCCCTGAGACACACCTAAGTATGGGAGGTATCTGGATGGTCAGCCCCGCCCATCACTTCTGACCATCCCATGAACCCAGCCCTGAATGTGTACAACAATCCTCATGGAACTACAAGTCCCAGAGAAATATTCCGGGTTCAGATCGCAAAGGATTTCCGCCCCTGCGGCACATACCGGCTATTTACCACATTGCCGGTTGCATCCTTACAAAATATATATATATATATATATATATATATATATACTTTGTCTGTTGAAGGTCTTGTGTGAGTTCATACCCATGTGACCAGAAGGGGTGGGGCTCAGCCAACAAAGCTGGACACCAGGTCACATGGGTATGACCTCACACAGGTCCTTCAACATACAAAGTGAATCGTTTGTATAATACTTATGCTAATTCTAACAGGGGGAGGGGATAACTATGAATATATTATCTGCTCCATTGCAGCTGTCACTCAACAAGCAGCTAATTTTATAAAGTTTGCTTGTTTGGATTTCAAAATTTAAACATCTGAGCCGACCACTACAGGTATGTAGAGAGTCAGCTTGATAGTGCCAGTAAAGCACTGGCTTTAGCTTATATACAAAAATCCTGGTGATTGGTTCCCTTTAAAGTCAATGGTTCTGAGAGCCACAATACAGCCAGAACTTCAGAAGAATACGCAGCCAAGCCCTTGAATGGAATGTTGGCATATCACAATGCAGCCAGTAAAAGAGAGAAATAGACAGATAAAGAGCCGAAGAGACAGAAAGACAGCGAAAGAGACAGACAGAAATGGAAAGAGACAGACAGGGAAAGATACAGACAGAGACAGGCAGAAAGACAAAGGGACAGACAGACACATACAAAGAGACAGACACAGACAAACAGACCGACAGGGAAAGAGACAGACAGGGAAAGAGATAGAGAGACAGACATGGAAAAAGACAGAGAGACAGACAGAGACAGACAGGGAATGAGACAGACAGACAAACAAAGATATAGAGAAAGACAGACAGGGAAAGAGACAGAAATAGATAGACAGACAAAGAGAGACAGACAGACAGACACAGACAGAGAGAGAGACAGACAGAGAGGGAGACAAATAGAGACTGGGAGAGAAAGAGAGACAGTTACTATCCCTTGCAATGCCAGGTACTACAGATAGTTATATATACAGTATATATACATATATCATATATATATATGTATGTATATATATAGACATACGCACGCATATATATATATATATATATATATATATATATATATATATATATACTGTGTGCAGAATTATTAGGCAAATGAGTATTTTGATCACATGATACTTGTTATACATGTTGTCCTACTCCAAGCTGTATAGGCTTGAGAGCCAACTACCAATTAAGTCAATCAGGTGATGTGCATCTCTGTAATGAGGAGGGGTGTGGTGTAATGACATCAACACCCTATATAAGGTGTGCTTAATTATTAGGCAACTTCCTTTCCTTTGGCAAATTGGGTCAGAAGAAAGATTTGACAGGCTCTGAAAAGTCCAAAATTGTGAGATGTCTTGCAGAGGGATGCAGCAGTCTTGAAATTGCAAAACTTTTGAAGCGTAATCACCGAACAATCAAGCATTTCATGGCAAATAGCCAACAAGGTCGCAAGAAGCGTGTTAGGCAAAAAAGGCGCTAAATAACTGCACATGAATTGAGGAAAATCAAGCGTGAAGCTGCCAAGATGCCATTTGCCACCAGTTTGGCCATATTTCAGACCTGCAACGTTACTGGAGTATCAAAAAGCACAAGGTGTGCCATACTCAGGGACATGGCCAAGGTAAGGAAGGCTGAAAAACTACCACCTTTGAACAAGAAACATAAGATTAAACGTCAAGACTGGACCAAGAAATATCTTAAGACTGATTTTTCAAAGGTTTTATGGACTGATGAAATGAGAGTGACTCTTGATGTGCCAGAGGGATGGGCCAGAGGCTGATCAGTAAAGGGCAGAGAGCTCCACTCCGACTCAGACGCCAGGAAGGTGGAGGTGGGGTACTGGTATGGGCTGGTATCATCAAAGATGAACTTGTGGGACCTTTTCGGGTTGAGGGTGGAGTGAAGCTCAACTCCCAGACCTGCTGCCAGTTGCTGGAAGACAACTTCTTCAAGCAGTGGTACAGGAGGAAGTCGGTATTGTTCAAGAAAAACATGATTTTCATGCAGGACAATGCTCCATCACATGCATCCAACTACACAGCGTGGCTGGCCAGTAAAGGTCTAAAAGATGAAAAATAATGACATGGCCCCCTTGTTCACCTGATCTGAACCCCATAGAGAACCTGTGGTCCCTCAAAAAATATGAGATCTACAGGGAGGGAAAACAGTACACCTCTCGGAGCATTGTCTGGGAGGCTGTGGTGGCTGCTGCACGCAATGTTGATCGCAAACAGATCAAGCAACTGACAGAATCTATGGATGGTAGGCTGTTCAGTGTCTTCAGAAAGAAAGGCTATATTGGTAACTAATTTTTATGGGTTTTGTTTTTGCATGTCAGAAATTATTGAGAACACAGTTGTTGATCAATAATAAAAAAAATCCTCTAAAATACAACTTGCCTAATAATTCTGCACACGGTGTGTATATATATATATATATATATATAAATATATATATACTGTATATATACACATTTGGTGACAGAGGAGACCCCACTGTATCTCACCATGTTAATATGGGGGTCTCTATTGACCATGGTGTCTATAGAATTAAACTGCGGTGATTAGAGCTAACTCTGCCTGCAACGGTTACAGGCCAATATCAGCTCATACAGCTGCCATGTGCCTGAGCTTCTGAGTCAGCTCCATACCTGCTCATCCAAATTTGGGTTAGGGTTTAAATGTACAGTCCAAGTGGAAATTATTTTATGCCTAGTGTAGCCTTTCTCCATAATAATGTGTCCTGGAGTTATATTTGGTGCTTCCTCTCAGCTCCACTGACCTGACTGAGGTGTAGGACCACATACACACCATGAGGACGGGGGGCGCTGTGTATGTGTCACTGCCTTTCAGCTCCCCTGACCTGAGCAGACTGAGGTGTAGGATCACATACACACCATGAGGATGGGGGACGCTGTGTATGTGTCGCTACACCTCAGTCTCCTCAGGGCAGTGGAGCTGAGAGGCAGCATCACATACACAGCGCCCCTCCCCGTCCGCATTTGTGTATGTGATGCTGCCTCTCAGCTCCACTGCCCCGAGCAGACTGAGATGCAGCGACCCCCACACAGCCTTCTACGCATGGCAGGAGACCACCACAGAGCCTCCTACGCATGGCAGGAGACCCCCACACAGCCTCCTACGCATAGTAGAGGCCTTCACACAGCCTCCTACACACAGTAGGATCCTCCAACACAGCCTCCTACACACAGCAGGGGCCTCCATACAGCCTCCTACGCACAGCAGGGGCCTCTACACAGCCTCCTACGCACAGCAGGGACCTCCACACAGCCTTCTACGCGCAGTAGGGGCCTCAATACAGCCTCCTACGCACAGTAGGGGCCTCAATACAGCTTCCTACACACAGCAGAGGCCACCACACAGCCTCCTATGCACGGCAGGAGGCCCCCATACAGCCCTACACACACAGCAGGAGACCTCACGCAACCTCCTACGCATGTCAGGAGGCCGCCACACAGCCTCCTACGCACAGCAGGAGTGCCCCACACAGCCTCCTACGCACAGCAGGAGGCCCCCACACAGCCTTCAACGCACACAGCAGGCAGGAGACCCCTACACAGCCTCCTACGCACACAGCAGGAGACCCCCACACATTTTCCTATGCACGGCAAGTACCATAGGAATAGCAGTACATTATTGGACAAACTACTATATGATCCCAGGACCACATATAAAAGCGACCCTGTGAACAAGGCCACACTGGCAATGTCAAAATAATTTATCGTTTTTACACTTGGTCCTTTTTTTCTATTTAACCCCTTCACGACTGGCTGATTTTGCGCTTTCCGGTTTGTTGTTTTTCACCATCCTTTCTCCGAGAGCCATACCTTTTTAATTTTCCGTCAATATAGCCATGTGAGGGCTTGTTTTTTGCAGAACGAGTTGTACTTTTAAATGAAACCATGTGTTTACCATATAGTGTACTGGAAACTGGGAAAAAAATTTCAAATGCGGAAAAATTGCAAAAAAGTGTGATTGCATGATTGTTTTTGAGATATTTTATTCACCATGTTCACTATATGGTAAAACGTATGTGTCTGTGTGATGTCTCAGGTCAGTACGAATTCGTAGACACCAAACATGTATAGGTTTACTTTTATCTAAGGGATTACAAAAAATCAGAACTTTGTCCAAAAAAAGTGGCGCAAAATTTGCGCCATATTCTGTGACCCGTAGTGTTCTCATTTTTTGGGATGTATAGCTCCATGACAGCTTATTTTTTGCGTCTCGAGCTGATGTTTTTAATGGTACTATTTTTGCGCAGATGCTACGTTTTGATCGCCTGTTATAGCATTTTGCGCAAAATTTGCAGCGTCTAAAAAACGTAATTTTGGCATTTGGAATTTTTTTGCTGCTACGCTGTTTACCAATCAGATTAATTGATTTTATATTTTGATCGGGTATTTTTGAACGCGGCGATACGAAATGTGTATATATTTTTTAATTTTTAACCCTTTAATTTTTAATGGGGCAAAAGGGGAGGGTGATTTGAACTTTTATTTTTAATTTTTTTTAATTTTTCAAAACTTTTTTCTATTTTACTAGTCTCCCTACGGGGCTATAAGGATCAGCAGTAAATCGCTCATTCTTTTCTTCCGATCAGAGCAGCACCGCTCAGATCAGGAGAAATGATCATGTCTTGTAACCTGCAGTGCTCGGCTGCTGGTTACAGGAACTGAGTCATGTGAGCTACAGGAGTCATCACATGACCCTGTGCTACCATGACAACAATCGGATCCACGTGATCATGTCACATGACTTCTGGTGGTGGCCGGTGAGTAAAGCTTTAGCGTGATCGCCACATTTTGCCAGCGCCATTTAAGGGGTTAACAAGTATGGGTGGATAGATTCCACGCGTGCCTGCAAGGCACACATGTCAGTTGTACAAATCAGCTGACATGTGCGCGGATCCCCACTGGCAGCCCGCAGCAGCCGGTGAGGATTAGCACTATGACCACTAGGACGTAACTTTGGCAGCCCGCAGCAGCCAGTGAGGATTAGCACTATGACCACTAGGACGTATCTTTACTGCCCGCGGTCATTAAGGGGTTAATCTATTAAAATGTCATCACGATTTTGCAAAATAGAATGTGCAGTGTTTTTCCACAGATCCCATAGACATTAAAAAATAAATAAAAATAAGATTCTACTCAGCTGATCCTGATTCTCAGAACCGCAGCCTCCGTCTCCTCTTCTATGGCGGCCTGCAGAGGCAGTGCGATGCAATGATATCACCATGCTGCCCTCGTGGGCACACCAATGTCTGCTAAGACCCAGGCCTGTAGTGATCTGAGGCTTTGGAGACGAGTAGCAATAGAGCATGGAGCTCTGTGCTCTGTCATAGGACTGAACTGTATCGGGGGCAACGTGACACCAACACAATTCAATGTAATGGTCGCAAAAGATTTAGGGCTCCGGGCAAGAAGTTAGGGGCACGAGATTATGGTCAGCAATGAGCATTACGTCCCCTGCGTCATCCTCGTACCCGACCATAATCTCGCACATGCGCAGACACCGCACCGGCTTGCACAAGGGCGACCTGCGCCTGGGCGAGCCAAGGGAATGACTGCACAGACGCGAGATTTGGGGGAGATTTGAGGAAAGAAAATTTACAAACTGACTAATTGCAACAGTGCATTCTACTACAGGACCACACTTGTACCACTGTGCTCTACAGAATGGCCCATTCTTTCACAAATGTCTTTAAAGACAGACAGACAGTATGGCTGGAGCCTGGATTTTATATACATGTGGCAATGAGTCTGAAAGAAAAACCTGAGTTAAATGATGAAGAGGTGTGTCCCAATAGTTTTGTCCATATGGTGTTTGGAGATCATGTGATCCTATTAAGCATTTTTGGAAAGAGACTGACATTCCACCATTTTTTATTTTTTTATTTTTCTTTTTGGGGGGAGGGGAGAGTTAAATTAAGATATATATATATATATATATATATATATATACACACACACACACACATTATATATATATATATATATATTATATATATATATATTATATATATAGTATCCACCAATATTGAGTGTACACCATCTTTGAACATTTCCTAGGTAGTCTTACAGAAACAGTTTTTAATGTTTCTGTCTTCACAGATCCAGCATCCAATAAACATTCAGCCATTAGAGAATAGCTGCAATGTCAGATGCAGGCCAAGAGTTTTGTTTGTTTTTTAATCCTATACAGCCTCCCTACCTATATTATATATTAGCCCTTATTTTAAGGTCACATAATGTTGGCTAGTACTTACCATTTCACGCAGTTCAATGTCCAGGCTTTGTATCTGCTTGGCGAGGTAATTCTTCAGAGCTGTTTGGAACCTTGTCATCAATGGCTACAAAAAAACCCAAAAACAATCAATCATTCTCGTTATTCTTTTTACATATCGCACAAATGTATGAAGAACTTCTGCACATTCATTGGGTTGCCTAATTGTAGTACAAATTAAAAGTCAGCTATGCCCAACACCTCGTAGCAGTAAATTTGTAGATGTCAACCTATAACATATAGCAAACAACATTACAAGAGGTAGACGTCATTGTCAGGTTGATGAACTCAAAGAGATCTTACATGATCCGGGTCTAACACCACCAGTTCTTCTTCATCATCTTCTTTCTGAGGCCCTTCTTCTGGATTGCCCTGTTCTTCTTTCTCATAATCACTATTGGCCATTTGATGGCTTAGTTGATCAAGAGTGGAGAACGACACTGCTCCTCTGCCACCGTCTGAAAAACACACCACCATGTTAAAATCAAATTGTTCATCCGGTAACGATAGAATATCTATGTCATATTTACAGGTTATGCCATACATGCTTGACCCCACCTATCCGCTAATCCAAGTCAAATGCTCTCCCCTCATATATGGTCAATAGAATGGGTGGCCGAGCATGTGTGTGACCCTATCCATTGAAAATTGTGGGAGGTATAGAAGAACATCAGGAGTACTGCTTTATACACTGATTAATTTATTTTAACCTCTAAGTGACATCTGCACATGAAGACACTAAAGGGGGCTTTACATGCTACGACATCGCTAATGCAGAGTCGTTGGGGTCACGGAATTGGTGACGCACATCCGGCCGCATTAGCGATGCCGTTGCGTGTGACACCTATGAGCGATTTTGCATCGTTGCAAAAACGTGCAAAATCGCTCATCGGTGACATGGGGGTCCATTCTCAATTATCGTTACTGCAGCAGTAACGAGGTTGTTCCTCGCTCCTGCGGCAGCACACATCGCTCCATGTGACACCGCAGGAACGAGGGACCTCTCCTTACCTGCCTCCCGCCCGCAATGCGTAAGGAAGGAGGTGGGCGGGATGTTACGTCCCGCTCAGCTCCGCCCCTCCGCTTCTGTTGGGCGGCGGTTCAGTGACGCAGCTGTGACGTCGCTGTGACGCTGAACGAACCGCCCCCTTAGAAAAGAGGTGGTTCGCCGGTCACAGCGACGTCGCCGGGCAGGTAAGTAGTGTGACGGGTCTGGGCGATGTTGTGCGGCACGGGCAGCGATTTGCCCATGTCGCACAATAGATGGGGGCAGGTACCCACGCTAGCGATATCAGTACCGACATTGCAGCGTGTAAAGCGGCCTTTACAGTACGAAGTGCTGGGGCACAAGTGGTGCCAGCTGCATTATACCGCTGTCGCCTGAGCGCAACTTCTGCAATCGGAACTAGCTCCCATTGCAAACTCTTCAATATTACTGTAAATCATTACACTGGCATATAGGAGATTAGCAATGGGGTGGGGTCACTTCTGACAACCAGCACCTAGTGACATGATCATAAGGTGATGATGGGTTATCATTAGTGATGAGCGAGCATGCTCGCCACGGCTCGATACTCGATCGAGCATCAGGATGCTTGAGACGCTCGAAACTCAATCGAGTACCTTGTAAGTGCCCAACATTCCTGACTCTGCGCCGAGACAGAGAAAATGTTTCTGTCTTCCAGAAAAATATTTGAGTTTCCCATTGACTTCCATTATGCATGGGACTTGAGTAAAGCACGTCCGAGCGTCTGACCTGCTCAATTCTAGCACTCAAGCATTATAGTGCTCGCTCATCACTAGTTGTCAAGGCCGCCACGTTAGTAAATCTATGAAGTCCTGCTTGTGACTGGGTTTCATATGAAACTAGTAATTATACAATACACTCCAACACTACAGTATTTCAATCTATTGTATCGGCAATTACCTAAGATCAAAAAAGTAACATTACAAATTCTGAAAATAAATATTTTATTTACAAATATATAGAAGGTTAAATTACCCCACTTTTCCCAAAATACTGTACAAATGGCAAAAAAAATCTAAAAAATTAACATATTTGGTAACAACATATGTGGCATTGTCTGAAACAATACAATATAGAGATAATTATCCTACATGGTAAAGGCCAAAAAATAAATCTATATATATAATTGCCTTATTCTGTCTGTCTGTCTGTCTGTCTGTCTTGCTCCAAAATTGTGTCCTTACGGTGACACAAAGCTGATTGGCCGCTGGGCTCGCCATGGCCCTGCCCCCCCACACGGATTGGCCGCTCGCCCAGGCTCCGCCCCCCACACGGATTGGCCTCTCGCCCCGGCACCCTGCAGGCATTGGCAACTCGCCCACGCCCCGCCCCCTCACGCAATGCACGCTCGCTCTGGCCCCGCCCCCCACACGCATTCCCCGAACCGACCGACACGGAGCCACGACTCCCAGGTGAGTACTGTACCCCAGGGAGCCCATATCAGCGTACGCCGCCAACCCAGCCGACACATACCCTCGCATTGCTGGGGTTGCCGCCGTATGCTGGTGTGGGCTCCCATGCGAGCGGGGGACGGGATACGCTGGTAACCATGGTAGCATAGTTACCAGCGCATCAAGGTCCTGCAGCGGCGGAACATACACACACGCACACACACAACAACACACACACACACATCGCATCGCATCCACACACTCACAACATCCTGGGATATCGCTTGCTTCTCGGCGGCGATACTGTGCAGTGAACTTCCAGGACCTGCCGGAGGATCACATGGCCAGAAGCATGTGGTATCTCCGGATGTTGTGAGTGTGAGCGCGTATGTGCAATATCGTCAATGTGTGTGTGCGTGAGTGTATGCGATCGGGTGTGTGTGAGTGTATGCGATCGGGTGTGTGTGAGTGTATGCGATCGGGTGTGTGTGAGTGTATGTGATCGGGTGTGTGTGTGTGTGTGTGTGTGTGTGTGTGTGTGCGATCGGATCTGTGTCGGCAGAGGAGCACGGCGTGCTGGAGGAGGCTGGGAGGAGAGAGGCTGATCCTCGGGAAGGCTGGGAGGGGGAGGCTGAGAGAAGAGAGGCTGATGCTGGGGGAGGCTGAGGCTGGGGTAGGCTGGGAGGAGAGAGGCTGATGCTGGGGACAGAAAAGGCTGATGCTGGGAGGAGAGAGGCTGATGCTGGGGACAGAAAAGGCTGATGCTGGGAGGAGAGAGGCTGATGCTGGGAGGAGAGAGGCTGATGCTGCGGGCAGAGAGGCTGATGCTGCGGGCAGAGAGGCTGATGCTGGTGCAGCATGGGGGATGGAGCACGATGGGGGGTGCGCAGCATGGGGGATGGAGCACGTTGGGGGGTGCGCAGCATGGGGGATGGAGCACGTTTGGGAGTGCGCAGCATGGCGGATGGGGCACGTTTGGGAGTGCGCAGCATGGGGGATAGAGCACGATGGGGAGTGCGCAGCATGGGGGATGGAGCACGTTTGGGAGTGCACAGCATGGCGGATGGACCACGTTTGGGAGTGCGCAGCATGGCGGATGGAGCACATTTGGGAGTGCGCAGCATGGCGGATGGAGCACGATGGGGAGTGCGCAGCATGGGGGATGGAGCACGTTTGGGAGTGCGCAGCATGGCGGATGGAGCACGTTTGGGAGTGCGCAGCATGGCGGATGGAGCACGTTTGGGAGTGCGCAGCATGGCGGATGGAGCACGTTTGGGAGTGCGCAGCATGGCGGATGGAGCACGATGGGGAGTGCGCAGCATGGCGGATGGAGCACGATGGGGAGTGCGCAGCATGGGGGATGGAGCACGTTTGGGAGTGCGCAGCATGGCGGATGGAGCACGTTTGGGAGTGCGCAGCATGGCGGATGGAGCACGTTTGGGAGTGCGCAGCATGGCGGATGGAGCACGTTTGGGAGTGCGCAGCATGGCGGATGGAGCACGATGGGGAGTGCGCAGTATGGCGGATGGAGCACGATGGGGAGTGCGCAGCATGGCGGATGGAGCACGTTTGGGAGTGCGCAGCATGGCGGATGGAGCACGTTTGGGAGTGCGCAGCATGGCGGATGGAGCACGTTTGGGAGTGCGCAGCATGGCGGATGGAGCACGTTTGGGAGTGCGCAGCATGGCGGATGGAGCACGTTTGGGAGTGCGCAGCATGGCGGATGGAGCACGATGGGGAGTGCGCAGCATGGCGGATGGAGCACGATGGGGAGTGCGCAGCATGGGGGATGGAGCACGTTTGGGAGTGCGCAGCATGGCGGATGGAGCACGTTTGGGAGTGCGCAGCATGGCGGATGGAGCACGTTTGGGAGTGCGCAGCATGGCGGATGGAGCACGTTTGGGAGTGCGCAGCATGGCGGATGGAGCACGATGGGGAGTGCGCAGTATGGCGGATGGAGCACGATGGGGAGTGCGCAGCATGGCGGATGGAGCACGTTTGGGAGTGCGCAGCATGGCGGATGGAGCACGTTTGGGAGTGCGCAGCATGGCGGATGGAGCACGTTTGGGAGTGCGCAGCATGGCGGATGGAGCACGTTTGGGAGTGCGCAGCATGGCGGATGGAGCACGTTTGGGAGTGCGCAGCATGGCGGATGGAGCACGTTTGGGAGTGCGCAGCATGGCGGATGGAGCACGTTTGGGAGTGCGCAGCATGGCGGATGGAGCACGATGGGGGTGCGCAGCATGGCGGATGGAGCACGTTTGGGAGTGCGCAGCATGGCGGATGGAGCACGTTTGGGAGTGCGCAGCATGGCGGATGGAGCACGTTTGGGAGTGCGCAGCATGGCGGATGGAGCACGATGGGGAGTGCGCAGCATGGCGGATGGAGAACGTTTGGGAGTGCGCAGCATGGCGGATGGAGCACGTTTGGGAGTGCGCAGCATGGGGGATGCAGCATGATGGGGAGTGCGCAGTATGGCGGATGGAGCACGTTTGGGAGTGCGCAGCATGGCGGATGGACCACGTTTGGGAGTGCGCAGCATGGCGGATGGACCACGTTTGGGAGTGCGCAGCATGGCGGATGGAGCACGTTTGGGAGTGCGCAGCATGGCGGATGGAGCACGAAGGGGAGTGCGCAGCATGGGGGATGGAGCACGATGGGGGGTGCGCAGCATGGGGGATGGAGCACGATGGGAGGTACACACCTCCCCCCAACACACACACACACACACACACGTGCACTGCACAACACACACACACACTGGGAACCACAAACACCGCCCTACACAGACACCCACACACACAGACAACGCTGCACACACACAACACCCAACACACAAACACCGCGGCATACATAAATATACGCACATACCGCACAACACACACATTGCACAAAACATACCTCCCCCAAAACACACCACACACACACAAACCGCGCAACACACACACAACGCTACAGACACAGTGCTCCACAAACAACGCAACACACGCAACACACATACAACACCGCTCTCACCCCCCGCCACACCCAGACAACACCCAGAACATGTACAGCGCCCTACACAAACACTTGGTAAGTACACACAACAACATCTATATATATAACAAAAATCATACATGAACTACACAATACGTAAATTCTAGAATACCCGATGCGTAGAATCGGGCCACCTTCTAGTAAATACATAAATAAATTTAATATATAAAGCTGAGTATTTGGACGGTATGTGTGTATGTCTGCTAAAGGAATCCGCACCATCGCATTTACAACCATGAAATTTTGCACAGACACCCCATGTGACTCAGGAACGTCATAGACTATATTTTGACGGGAAGATTTAACCCTGCGCTTTACAGTTACTCTCCAAAAAAACCTTCCTCCATTAAAGTTAATGTAGCCGCAAGCTATCAGGTTATTAATAGGAGCTGTAATTGGTTGCTATAGGAACAAAATAAATTGTTAGTATAAGAAGCTTGTGTGAGGTAATAAGATGTCGGTGGGGAGACGGATAGAGAGAGACAGAAAAAGAGAAAGAGACAGACAGACAGGGAAATAGACAGACAGAGAGACAGACAGAGACATACAGGGAAAGAGATAGAGACTGGGAACGAGACAGAAGGGGAACGAGACAGAAGGGGAACGAGACAGAAGGGGAACGAGACAGACACACAGACACAGAGATAGAGAGAGACAGACACAGAGATAGAGAAAGACAAACAGAGACTGATACAGAGACAAAGAGAGACAGACAGAGACTAGGAGAGAGACAGACAGTTACTATCCCGGGCAACACCCGGGTACTACAGCTAGTCTAATATATAAAGCTGAATGTATGTGTGTGTGTATTTATGTGTGTCCGCTAAAGGAATCATCACCGTTGCATTTACAATCACAACATTTTGCACAGATGCCCCATGTGACTCAGGAAACGTCAGAGACTATGTTTTGACAGGAAAATTTAACCCCCCACAGGGAAATAGACAGAGACAGACAGATATAAAGAGACAAACAGACAGAGAGATAGAGAAATAGACAGACAGGGAAAGAGACACAGACAGAGACAGACACCCAGAGACAGACACAGAGTGATAGAGAGAGACAGACAGTGAGACTTCTACAGAGACAGAAAGTTAGTCACTAATAGAAACAGAGACAGACAGACCCACTGACAGAGACAGACACAGACAGACAGAGACAGACAGAGACTGTCAGGCCAAGAGACAGATAGAGAGAGACAGAAGCAGACAGGGAAAGAGACAAACAGAGAGATAGAGAGACAAAGAGACAGACTGGGAGAGAGACAGAGAAACAGTTACTATCCCGGGCAATGCCGGGTACTACAGCTAGTAAAAAATAAATGACGTTTTTTGTGACATTACCTTCCAATAAATAATTGATTGCAGGAAGGTCATAAACTGTAATGGACTCCAAAATGTTAACAATGCAACTACAACGGTCCAGTAAAAACAAGCTCTCATAGAACTCTATAAACCAAAAAACTAATATGGCAACTGAAGTCAATTACTTAAAGGTAACCTGTCAGGTGCAGTATGCACCTAGAACCACGAGCAGTTCTGGGTGCATATTGCTAATCCCTGCCTAGCAGGCCCTGTATACACCAGCATAGATAAAGGTATTTTTAGAACAAGTATGTCTAAAGATCTTTTATGATATGCTAATGAGCATAGGGACTAGACGCAAGGGCGTTAGTTCCTGCCTTCATTCCGCCCTTTTAGCATGTTAGCACGCCCACAAGGGCGTGCTAACATGCTATGCAATGCAGCGTCATCAGTGGTGATGCGTGTACCTGTGTTGAGCTGTCACCGCTGATCAGACATCCAGGCACTTCCAGTCATACCGGAAGTGCCGGGTCTTCTGATCATCAGTGACAGCGGACACAGGTACGTGCATCACCGCTGATAACGCTGCATATGTTAGTACGCCCCTGTGGGCGTGCTAACAGGCTAAGAGGGCAAAATGAGCGCAGGAACTAACGCCCTTGTGACTAGTCCCTGTGCTTATTACCATATCATAAAGGATCAATGGAAATACTTTTTCTAAAGATCTCTTTATCTATGCTAGTGTATACAGGGACGGTCAGGCAGGGATTAGCAATATGCACCCAGAACTGCTCGTGGCTCTGGGTGCATATTGCATCTGACAGGTTCCCTTTAAAAGTAGTAAAGGATAAGAAATCTACCTAAACTTAGTATCACCATAACCATACTGACCCAAAGAATAAAGTTACCAGATCATTTTTAACACTTAGTGAACATTGTAAATACCAAAAAAAGGCAGAGTTGCTGTTTTTTTTCTCCATTCCATACTAATTGGAATGTTTTCCTCACTTTTCAGTACATTACAGTGTAAAATCTATTAAGTAATTCAGAATACAACTCATACTGCAAAAAAAATATGTAATTCGATGATGTCAATGGAAAATGAAAAAGTTTTGGTTTTAGAGGACGAGGCGGTAAAAACGAATGTGAGAAGTAAATTTTCAGCATCTCCAAGGGGTTTAGAAAGGAATAGCTCTATAGATGAAAAGTAGCAACGACTATGACAAAAGTTATTTTTCATAGTGAACATTAATTTAAAGTCCAATATTTGAGCTGCATAAAGTCAGAATAGCCAAACTGTTTACTTATCATTGATTCATTAGCTAATATTTAGCTATGCGTTCGTCAGTGTACAGTACTGGTCTGGTTGGTGAATAACGCCCATAAATAAATACAAGAGAAAAAGTGTGCAAGTATTCATTATAAGAGGAAGGCTTATTTATCAGGGAATGCTGCTGGAATTAAGATGATAAAGAGTCTTTAAATAGAAAGGTGCATGCCAAAGCATACTTACCCAAGCCTGCACTGCTTTCCATGTCGTGAGACAGAACAGACCTCGAGAGACTTGCTGCAGAGGAGATGCGGGCTATGCTCACGCTACTTGTTACTACTGGGGTTTTCATGTCATCTCCTTTATCATCAGATATATCATCCCTTTGAGTCTGTACATGAAAAAAAAAAAGACATTCATTCCCTGTATATTCTATGCAATCATATCTTCCCATTTTAGTGAACCAAACGTACAGTACAGACCAAAAGTTTGGACACACCTTCTCATTCAAAGAGTTTTCTTTATTTTCATGACTCTGAAGATTGTAGATTTACATTGAAGGCATCAAAACTATGAATTAACGCATGTGGAATGAAATACTTAACAAAAAAGTGTGAAACAACTGAAAATATGTCTTATATTCTAGGTTCTTCAAAGTAGCCACCTTTTGCTTTGATTACTGCTTTGCACACTCTTGGCATTCTCTTGATGAGCTTCAAGAGGCAGTCACCGGAAATGGTCTTCCAGCAGTCTTGAAGGAGTTCGCAGAGATGCTTAGCACTTGTTGGCCCTTTTTTCTTCACTCTGCAGTCCAGCTCACCCCAAACCATCTCGATTAGGTTCAGGTCTGGTGACTGTGGAGGCCAGGTCATCTGGCATAGCACCCCATCACTCTCCTTCTTAGTCAAATAGCCCTTACACAGCCTGGAGGTGTGTTTGGGGTCATTGTCCTGTTGAAAAATAAATGATGGTCCAACTAAACGCAAACCGGATGGAATAGCATGCCGCTGCAAGATGCTGTGGTAGCCATGCTGGTTTAGGATGCCCTCAATATTGAATAAATCCCCAATAGTGTCACCAGCAAAGCACCCCCACACCATCACACCTCCTCCTCCATGCTTCACTGTGGGAACCAGTCATGTAGAGTCCATCCGTTCACCTTTTCTGCGTTGCACAAAGACACGGTGGTTGGATCCAAAGATGTCAAATTTGGATTCATCAGACCAAAGCACAGATTTCCACTGGTCTAATGTCCATTCCTTGTGTTTGCTGCACAAAGTCTCCTTTTAACAGTTGTTCTAGAGATGTGTCTGCTGCTAGAACTCTGGGTGGCATTGACCTGGTCTCTAATCTCAGCTGCTGTTAACCTGCAATTTCTAAGGCTGGTGACTCGGATAAACTTATCCTCCGCAGCAGAGGTGACTCTTGGTCTTCCTTTCCTGGGGTGGTCCTCATGTGAGCCAGTTTCTTTGTAGCGTTTGATGGTTTTTGCCACTGTACTTGGGGACACTTTCAAGGTTTTCCCAATTTTTCAGACTTACTGACCTTCATTTCTTAAAGTAATGATGGCCACTCGTTTTTCTTTACTTAGAATTTGTATTATGGCAAGAAAAAAGCAATTAAAGGGAACCTGTCATCAGAAATTTAACTTTAAACCTAAAAGTTTCCCCCTCTGCAGCTCGAGGGCTGCATTCCAGCAAGGTTCCTGTACTTTTTGTGCCCCCTTTGAAACCAAATTAAACACTTTATAAAGTTGTACCTTTTTTGCCTGTAATTCTTGTAAATTATCCATGGGGGCGGGCTCTCTTGCGTCCGTTGCTGTCCCTCCTGCAGATTGACGCCGTCCCCCATTGCTCCATTTTATATCTCAGGACGCCGCCCACTGCGCCCGAGGTCCCGTGCACACGAGGACCACTGGTGACGTGGTCGCAGGCACGAGATTATGGGCGGCCCTGTGATTGCATCGCAAGTGCCCGCCCATAATCTCGTGACCTCGATCTCCCCTCTGCCTCCAGCGTTCTGCGCAACCGCTGGAAGATGACCCGACGTCCCTCCTTCCCATCCTGCCCTGCAGCAGGAAATAGATGGGAGGAGCGGAGCAGGCCTCCACAGGATACGAGACGCGGAGAGGATCTGAGTGACGTACACAGTAAAAAAAACATGTAAAATCAAACAACGACACACATTGTCTTCTGAAAAGTGAAAAGCACTAAACTTTTTTTTTTTTTTTTGTAACCTGTGCTGTGCTGCTCCGCTCCTCCCATCTATTTCCTGCTGCAGGGCAGGATGGGAAGGAGGGACGTCGGGTCATCTTCCAGCGTTTGCGCAGAACGCTGGTGGCAGAGGGGAGATCGCGGTCACGAGATTATGGGCAGGCACTTGCGATGCAATCACAGCGCCGCCCATAATCTTGTGCCTGCGACCACGTCACCAGCGGTCCTCGCATGCACGGGACCTCGGGCGCAGTGGGCGGCGTCCTGAGATATGAAATGGAGCAATGGGGGACGGCGTCAATCTGCAGGAGGGACAGCAACGGACGCAAGAGAGCCCGCCCCCATGGATAATTACAAGAATTACAGACAAAAAGGTACAACTTTATAAAGTGTTTAATTTGGTTTCAAAAGGGGCACAAAAAGTACAGGAACCTTGCTGGAATGCAGCCCACGAGCTGCCCAGGGGGAAACCTTTAGGTTTAAAGCTACATTTCTGATGACAGGTTCCCTTTAACAGTCTATTCAGTAGGACTATCAGCTGTGTATCCACCAGACTTCTGCACAACACAACTGATGGTCCCAACCCCATTCATAAGGCAAGAAATCCCACTTATTAAACCTGACAGGGCACACCTGTGAAGTGAAAACCATTTCCGGTGACTACCTCTTGAAGCTCATCAAAAGAATGCCAAGAGTGTGCAAAGCAGTAATCAAAGCAAAAGGTGGCTACTTTGAAGAATCTAGAATATAAGACATATTTTCAGTTGTTTCACACTTTGTTGTGAAGTATTTCATTCCACATGTGTTAATTCATAGTTTTGATGCCTTCAATGTGAATCTACAATTTTCAGAGTCATGAAAATAAAGAAAACTCTTTGAATGAGAAGGTGTGTCCAAACTTTTAGTCTGTACTGTATCTCCATACATTTTCTAGTGGCTGTGACTGGTATTGCAGCTGAGACCGATTCAGTTGAATTGACACTAAAATATGGAGCTATGTCTGCTAAGCAATGTAGGGGACGCAGCACTTGCAGGCTGTTGTGGGGGTACAGGGGGTGCAATTGGGTCTAAAGACATGAACACAATGAGTATGGGTATATGAGCGGTCTTGTGTGCTATAGTCATAATGCTACCACTGCAGCCTTGTCAACAAAGATGGGGCCAGAGATGGTGGTAAAAAAATTAAAAATGTAAAAAAAATACAGGTCAGAGTTACAGAGACTATGTTGCAAACACTTTGCGAGTTGATTTCGTACCTCTCCACTTGTTGCTTGTGTGTCCTCTGCTGGGTCAGAATCATACTCCGCTTCAGACCTAGGGCTTAAAAATGAAAAATCCATATTTTACATAGTATAAAAAACATACAGCTCTGGCAAAAATGAAGAGACTACTTCCACATTTTCAGTTTTTCTGATTTTTCTCTTCATAGGTATATTTTTGAGTAAAATGTAAATTGTTCTTTTATTCTATAAACTACTGACAAGTCTCCGAATTTCCAAGCAATACATTTTGTATTTATTTTCTGAAAATGAGAAATGGTCAAAATAACAAAACAATGCATTGCTCTCAGACCTCAAATAATGCAAAGTAAACAAGTTCCTAATTATTTAGAAACAACAATACTAATGTTTTAACTCAGGAAGAGTTCAGAAATCAATATTGTGTGGAATATCCATGATTTTTAATCACAGCTTTCATGCGTCTTGGCTACTTTCTACCAGTCTCTCACACTGCTTTTGGGTTACCTTATGCCACTCCTGGTGCAAAAATGTAAGCAGTTCTTTCTTTGATGGCTTGTGACTATCCATCTTCCTCTTGATTACATTCCAGAGGTTTTCCATGGGGTTCAGGTCTGGAGATTGGGCTGGCCATGACAGAGTTTTGATGTGGTGGTCCTTCATCCACACATCGATTGACCTAGCTGTGTGGCATGGCGCATTGTCCTGCTGGAAAAAACAGTCCTCAAAGTTGGGGAACATTGCCTGAGCAGAAGAAAGCAACTGTTTTTCAGGATAACCTTGTATGCAGCTTGATTCATATGTCCTTCGCAAAGATTACCCTGCCCAATTTCAGCCTTGCTGAAGCATCCCCAGATCATCACCGATCCTCCACCAAATTTCACAGTGGGTGCAAGACACTTTGGCTTGTATGCCTCTCCAGGTCTCCATCTAACCATTAGACGACCAGATGTTGGGCAAAACTGAAAATTAGGTAAAGAAACGTCTAAATCAAGACGCATACAAGGTTATCCTGGAAAAATAGTTGCTTCCTTCTCAGGCAATGTTCCCCAACTCTGAGGACTGGTTTTTCCAGCAGGACAATGCGCCATGCCACACAGCTAGGTCAATCAATGTGTGGATGAAGGACCACCACATTAAAACCCTGTCATGGCCAGTCCAATCTCCAGACCTGAACCCCATTGAAAACCTCTAGAATGTAATTAAGAGCATGTAATGTCACAGCTATTGGGAGTGCACAATACCTACAAATCTCTCGTGCTAAAAAGGGTTAATATTATCTACAGAGATAATTGGCATCCCTCTGGTTCACTTTGCTACCTTTGGCTCTTGTTCAGAATGTCTGAAGTCAGCAATCTGCCCTCTGCTTGCTCAGCCCTGTCCATAAACTTCTATGGGAAATTGAGCATGTGCAAATCATGGCAGAGCGCTGCCTATGAAGGAAAAGTGCAGCGCACAGTACAGCCCTGGCTGCCCTACTGTAGATGGACAGCTCGGGCCACAGAAAGCGGCACTATTTGGATGTAAACCAGTCATTGTGCAAACTCCAGCATTGTAATAGCTTTTCTGTATACAGTAATTGGAGGTCCACTTTTGGATTGTCAAAATGCATCCAAAATGTAGAATAAGCAACTCTGCAAAAGGTCGTGAATAAACATTTCTTATCGCCTTTCCTTTGAAAGACCTAAGTGCTACCATGGTAACAGACAACAAACAAACCTTGTCTAGTGTCATCCTACAGTCAGACTATCTGTCCCCACTGGCCATACTAGTCTGCCAAATGTATATCAGCATTCGGGACAGACTGGAGAGAGGAAGACTGCACGATCACACTGGAAAGGATTTGACTGTTGTCTGCAAACCTCCCGACTTTGAAAGTTAGGAAAGAGGGAAGCTAGTCACATCGCTAATCTCTTTTATAGGTGTAGTAGACTACATCTGGGTGTCCGCCTGCAGAAAGCATATATGCCCAAAAATGGTGGAAGACAGAGCACACGGTCACTCCGTCTGGTCCATTACAGGCAATGGACCCGTCAGCGCATGTGTCCGAAACCCGTTTTGTGGGGTGGTTCAGACAGAAGCTCCAACTGGACCAATGAACACAGGCAAAAACGCAATGTGAAAGGGCCCTAAGCGTGGAGCAATAGTGGAATTCATGTATGTAATGTCTACAGAGTGCCACTGCATAGTGTTTGTATGTATACGTTTGTATTCTAGCTTTTTTCTGTATTCTAGATCTTTGCGGGGGAGGGAGGTGCGGACCGAAAGCTCCAAAATGACCAGTGAACGTAGATAATAACGCTATGTAAAAGCAGCCTTATAACTGTGAGGTTTAAAGTCCACATTTTGATCAAAGTGTATATGCTCATCTGTTGACAAGACCACCTCTTTTTTCAGATGAGACACTTTGATCAAAATATGGACTATGACATTCACATATATAAATATTGAGAAGTTTTTTGAATTTATGTATTAACCCCATGATGCATATGGACACAACATCTGCATGGGGGTCTGAATGTGTGGAGTGTGTTATACAGCTGTCATCTGCCTGTATCAGCAGCGACAGGAGCACTCTCCTACTGCTGCTGTTTATGAGGGAAACCGCCGTAATATTGTCGGAGAGTACTCCTACATGCTGATCTCTGAAGAGATCCTGGTTCCTTCTGAGAACTTCCTTGACTGCGCTTAATTCCTTGAAGTTCAAGGATCTGCTCTGCGCTTCTACTAGCCATGACCCCTGGAAGTATCTGGTTCCTACGTGAGCACCCCAACCTAACTGTCTTGCATTGGTAGTGGGGGGTGACACAGGGCGAGCAATCCCAAGGAACACCCATCTGAAGGTTCCTCTAGTTTGTTCACCATTGTAGAGATCTCTTGATTGGGCAACAAAGAGTGATTTTGCTGTTCAAGGACCACCAGAATCCCACTGTGGCGGATAGGACCAGACTCTGTAGGCTCCTGGAATGGAATTGACTCCATCTGACGCTCAGGATGCAGGACGTCATCAGGACTAGGATGCTCATGGCCTCCCTGATCGTACTCTTCTGTTTCCCTCTGAAGGTTTGGATTCTGCTGCTGATCATCAATGCTTTCTGTGTCAGAATCCAGTAAAGCTCCCAAGAAGATCTTCCTGGTATCTGCGAGAAAGTCTAACTTCTGGGTATTTATGACCCAGCCTAGGGAATGGAGACTCATCAGGGTGATACTCAAGTCGTGAGGTAGCTCCTGCTGTAAATCTGCTGCTAGTAGGAAGTCGTCTAACTAGGGTATGATTGTTATGTCTTTCCTCCTGAGATAAGCCACCACCTTGGCCATTAACTTTGTGAACGTCCGAGGAGCAGAGGACAGACCGAATGCGAGGCACTGGAACTGGAAGTATGACACCGGACCACCCCTCTCCAAGGCAAATTTTTGGCAGGATGAGTGTCACGTCTCCACCAGAGTTCGCTCCTGTGACTTCTGCTTCGGTCACAAGGCGCCGCCATATTCCCGCTGCGGGCAGTGCTGGCGATAGGGGAGGAGTCAGCACCAGTGGCTCTGGTGGGCGCAGACTCCGCCCATTCACTAATCTGGGTTTCGCTGGGACCTACAGTACCACTGGCTGACTGTGGTGGCGTGCGCCTTCCAGCTGAAGTTACCACTTTTCAGCCACAGCCAATAGGAAGGCAACACACCCTTCTTATTCCTCCTCCTGTCTGCTGGTCGCCGCCAGATATAGTCTTTCAGTATACTGTTGTGCCTTGGGTCACACCCTGAGTCTGTGGTCCCGGGCAGACGTCACAATTAGTGAATGGCTATGTGATAAAATGCCTCTCTTAAGTCTATTGTGCTCATGATTGCGTCTTTGTTTAGTAGTGGAATTGTAGATTTTATGTAGTCCAAGTTGAACTTTTTGTACCTCACCCAGCAATTCAATGGTTTCAAATTTATGATGGTACGAAATTCCCCTGATGTTTTTTTTTTTTTTTTTACCGAAAAAAGGGTTGAGTAATGGCCTCTGAACTGTTCTGCTACCGGAACCAGGACTAACGCATCTGCTCTTATTAATTTTCCCAGATCTGTCCAAAGCCGGGCACACGTCACTGGGGATCGGGATGTAGGAATGATGACACTCTCAAGGAGACTGCAGGAAAACTTTATCTTGTAGCCTTCCGCTATTGTCTGCAACACGCACTGATTCGAGGATATTTTCTGCGACCCCCCCCCTTCCTAGGAAGCCACGGAGTCTTACGTCTATCCGGTCCTTGTCTCATATCAAATCGGGGGTTTCTATCCTTCCCCCTTTCGGGTAACTTCATCTACTTGTTTTACCCTTGCCCTTATACTCTCGTCCTCCAAAGAGGCAAAATCTACGGGAGGGCAGAGACAATTGCGATCTCTCCTATGGGAATCCCTCCTTTTTATCTGATGCCTTCTCCAGAATGTCGTCCAGTACATGACCAAATACTTGAAGGCCCGAGAAGGGAATGGAGCAAAGCTTGATTTTGGAGATATTGTCCCCAGACCATGTTTTAAGCCAAACCGCCGTTATGTTAGCTCTAATTATGGCTGCAGAGGTTTCCCATGCTTTCTTAAGGAGGCAGTCAGCTTTCCTGTCCATAGGATCACGGAGTCCAGAAGAGTAATCAAAGGGAAAGGACGTCTTCCTGGCCACCTTAGCAACCGGCACATCAATCTTGGGAACGTCTTCCCATGTCTTGATATCCTCAGGCTTGAAAGAGAGACATGCTCTAAAGTCCCGGGGAATCACTATTTCTCAGCGTCTTCCCACTCCTCTAGGATCATGGCGCGTACGTGATTGTTGACTGGAACGACTGTGTTCATTTGGGACCTGATTCCCTGTTACGTCACCACCAGAGTCCGCGCCATCGACTTCTACTCCGATCGCCAGGCAACGCCATGTTCCTGCCATGGATAGTGCTGGTGATGGGAGAGGAGTCGATTCCGGTGGGCGCAGGCTCCGCTCATCCAATGGGCTGGGTTTCCTTGGGATCTGCAGTACCACTGGCTGACTATAGGTGGCAGGTGTCTCCCAGCTGAGGTACCATCATTCAGCTACAGCCTATGGGAAGACACCACATCCTTTTTAATGCCCCTCCTGTCTGCTGACCTCTGCCAGAGATAGTTCTGAAAATTCTGGCTCCTGTTCCGTCCTGTGATTTCGTGTGCTGATTACCGCTTGTTTCCTGACCACCCACCTGCCTGCTGTTTTTGTACCTCACTGCCCGATCCGGTTTTGACCTCTGCTTGTTTCTGATCACGTCCATGCCTGGCGATTCTGTCTCTGTTCCGCAATTCCTGGTTTAACCCTGCCTGATGACTACTCTCTCAGACTGCAGCCTTCCACAGGTAATGATCTCCAGGGCCCTGTGTAATTCCAAATCCCTGTATAGGGGTTAAAGGGCTTCAGGGTTCTGGGGGTCCTGCTTGGTGAGTGGCTTTCCTCTCGCCTGTCCATTACAGCCCGTCTGATTCTGTGCAACCAGGCAGGCGATACATTCCCCCAAACATCTCGTCCTGGATTGATCGGGGTTTTTCAGTCTCCTCCACCTTCATGGTGTTTCGTATTGTCCTCAGGAGCTCATCTGTGTTGTCAGATGAAAAAAGGTATCTCTTCCTCTCTTCCGATGCGACGCCTGTGACCTCCTCCTCAAACTCGGAGACCGAATGCATGGATTGGTCTTCTTCTTCAAAAGATTCATCCATCTCCCATCTCGGTCTTTTGCGGGGGAACGGTCCGCAACTCCTGTGGGGGAATCATGCTGGACATTCCTGCCTGCACCTCTTCGATGATCATTAACCGCATATCGATCAGGAAGGCTGGATGCTCTTCTGATACAATTTTTGCTATGCAGGTATCACAAAGCTTCTTCAGGCAGGTATCTGCCAACTTTCCGCTGCAAACCATACATCTCCTCGATTTTCCTGACAACTTCCTAGCCGACTCTTTCTTAGGGATGGTGCCGAGGAACCTCTACCCTAGAGTTATACAAGGGGCTTAGACAACCATTTTCTCCATACTGCTGCAGGGCTACAACACTCTAGTCACTGGCACTTACATGGATCTGAGGCAAATCAGGGGGAACATCTGAGCGGGTAGTTTCCTCCATCGTGCTAAATGCAACACTGATGACACAAAGAACCGCCAATAGCCTCCCCTCCCTTCGCCACAGGTTTATATTACCTGACCTTGGATTGCCTCCTTGTCCAGATCCTGCCCTCTGCGTTCCATAAAGGAATACATGCCGCCCTCAGGTGTGTTCTCCTGACCTTAAACCGGAAGTACATCCCCAGGCGCTGTGTGCATGAGCAGAAGTGCGTTCCAGGGTGGAATGGATGCCGCACACATGCCCGGAAATGTCAGCGGCCTGCATGCAGGATGCTGAGAGCACTTGGCTGAGGAGCCTTCTCCTGCTCCACGGCCATGGCTGGGGGGCGTGGCTGAGCCCCACTCCATCCCTTCAGTGAATAGCAAGCTCTTGTGTCCATCCTGTACAGCAGGGGTGGGGAACCTTTTTTCAGCTGGGGGTCATTAGGAAATTTCTACCAACCTTCGGGGGCCGCACAAAATTATCAATGTGAAAATGACCCTGCTAGATTTGGTCAACAATTAATTAACTCTCTCCTACTGTGGTGGCTGGAGCGGCTTCTCTTTGGTGCGGCTGTGATGTTTGATGATACTAATCATGTTTCTTCTCACAGCTGCTTTTTCAGGTTTGTTTCGGTCTGGAGCTGTCATGATTCACTCCTGGCTCAGCTTTAGCTGAGCCTTTTTTTTAGTTTCACTTCTGATACAGGTCACGTTAGGGGTTAATCCTTCCTGCCTCGTTCTGGAGGTTAGGCTGCTTTATTAGGGCACTGTTTCTCTGGGACTACGCCAGTGATATTTCTGGCTCTGCTGTGTTCTGCTCGTGAGTGACCTGTTGTCTGCCCTGACCTCCGTGTTCACCTGACCTGTTGTTAACCTCTTCTGTTCTCTGTTTCCATCTTGTCAGTGTCTCTCCCGTTGTCTCCCTTCAGCTCCCTGCTTGTCTTTCTCCCTGTTCGTTCCTTATCTGTTTACCTTGATTCTGTCTTGTCTTCCTATTCTCCCTCGCTTCTGAGTTCTGATTTCCCGGCTACTGAGTGTTTGCTTCCCTCTGACTATGTTTAGACTTTGCCCCTGTGTATTTACAAGACCTCATGTTGTGACATGGGTTTCTGACGATTCTACTGCCATTTGGTGGGCTTGACTAGTATTAACTCTGCTAGGAAATTCGCTGCTCATACGTTTTCTCTACTCTAACGCCCCCTAGTGGTTTACCAGCTAACTACCTTCCCAGGTAGTTTCAGGAATCCGCTCTGTCCCACATTACTGAGCTGTATTGCTATTGTACATCTTAGAGTACAGCGTGACAGGAGCACAGTCAACCCCTTGTGATAATCAGATTGGTAAATCATATACATCACATAACAGACGCTGTATATACATCACAGGAGATGCTGGAGGCACACACATCACAAAGGAAACACTGGGACTGCTGTAATATACATCACAGGAGATGCTGAAGGCATATACCTCAATGGAGGTCCTGGGGGCATATACATCACATAGGAGACACTGGGACTGACATATATACATCAGATAGGAGACGCTGGGACTGCTGTTTATACATTACAGACACTGGGGGGGCACATACATCACATGAGAAGCTATATATGCCCCTAGCACATCCTGTGATGTAAATGCCCACAGCCCCTCCTGTTTTGTGTATGTCCCAAGTGTCTCCTGTCATGTATATGCCCCGGGTATATGGCGGGCATACTGCTCCAGAGAGCAGAGGGGCAGGCACACGGCTCGGAGGGCAGAAAGGCGGGCACACCGCTCTGAGGGCAGAGGGGCGGGCACACCGCATGGAAGGCAGAGGGGCGGGCACACACCGCTGAGCACGCTGACACTGGACAGCGGGAGAACCCATTGGTTCGCACAAGCAGCGCATGTGGTGATTTAAAGGGCTGGCGACCCCACGGTAGTGCTCACTCATCACTAATCATTACGAGTACCGAGCACCTGAGCATGGTAGTGCTCACTCATCACTAATCATTACGAGTACCGAGCACCCGAGCATGGTAGTGCTCACTCATCACTAATCATTACGAGTACCGAGCACCCGAGCATGGTAGTGCTCACTCATCACTAATCATTACGAGTATCGAGCACCCGAGCATGGTAGTGCTCACTCATCACTAATCCTTACGAGTACTGAGCACCTGAGCATGGTAGTGCTCACTCATCACTAATCATTACGAGTACCGAGCACCTGAGCATGGTAGTGCTCACTCATCACTAATCATTACGAGTACTGAGCACCTGAGCATGGTAGTGCTCACTCATCACTAATCATTACGAGTACTGAGCACCTGAGCATGGTAGTGCTCACTCATCACTAATCATTACGAGTACCGAGCACCCGAGCATGGTAGTGCTCACTCATCACTAATCCTTACGAGTACTGAGCACCCGAGCATGGTAGTGCTCACTCATCACTAATCATTACAAGTATCGAGCACCCGAGCATGGTAGTGCTCACTCATCACTAATCATTACGAGCACCGAGCACCCGAGCATGATAGTGCTCACTCATCACTAATCATTACGAGTACCGAGCACCTGAGCATGGCAGTGCTCACTCATCACTAATCATTACGAGTACCGAGCACCTGAGCATGGTAGTGCTCACTCATCACTAATCGTTACGGGTCACGAGCACCCGAGCATGGTAGTGCTCGCTCATCACTAATCGTTACGAGTACCGAGCACCCGAGCATGGTAGTGCTCGCTCATCACTAATCGTTACCAGTATCGAGCACCCGAGCATGGTAGTGCTCACTCATCACTAATCATTACGAGTACCGAGCACCCGAGCATGGTAGTGCTCACTCATCACTAATCGTTATGAGTACAGAGCACCCGAGCATGGTAGTGCTCACTCATCACTAATCATTACCAGTATCGAGCACCCGAGCATGGTAGTGCTCACTCATCACTAATCATTACGAGTGCCGAGCATGGTAGTGCTCACTCATCACTAATCATTACGAGTGCCGAGCACCCGAGCATGGTAGGGCTCACTCATCGTTACGGGTCCCGAGCATGGTAGTGCTCGCTCATCACTAATCGTTACGGGTCCCGAGCACCCGAGCATGGTAGTGCTCACTCATCGTTACGGGTCCCGAGCATGGTAGTGTTCGCTCATCACTAATCATTACGAGTACTGAGCACCCGAGCATGGTAGTGCTCACTCATCACTAATCGTTACGAGTACCGAGCACCCGAGCATGGTAGTGCTCACTCATCACTAATCATTACGAGTACAGAGCACCCGAGCATGGTAGTGCTCACTCATCACTAATCATTACGAGTACCGAGCACCCGAGCATGGTAGTGCTCACTCATCACTAATCGTTATGAGTACAGAGCACCCGAGCATGGTAGTGCTCACTCATCACTAATCATTACCAGTATCGAGCACCCGAGCATGGTAGTGCTCACTCATCACTAATCATTACGAGTGCCGAGCATGGTAGTGCTCACTCATCACTAATCATTACGAGTGCCGAGCATGGTAGTGCTCACTCATCACTAATCATTACGGGTCCCGAGCATGGTAGTGCTCACTCATCACTAATCGTTACGGGTCCCGAGCACCCGAGCATGGTAGTGCTCACTCATCGTTACGGGTCCCGAGCATGGTAGTGCTCGCTCATCACTAATCATTACGAGTACTGAGCACCCGAGCATGGTAGTGCTCACTCATCACTAATCGTTACGGGTCCTGAGCACCCGAGCATGGTAGTGCTCGCTCATCACTAATCGTTACGAGTACCGAGCACCCGAGCATGGTAGTGCTCACTCATCACTAATCATTACGAGTACAGAGCACCCGAGCATGGTAGTGCTCACTCATCACTAATCATTACGAGTACCGAGCACCCGAGCATGGTAGTGCTCACTCATCACTAATCATTACGAGTACCGAGCACCCGAGCATGGCAGTGCTCACTCATCACTAATCATTACCAGTATCGAGCACCCGAGCATGGTAGTGCTCACTCATTACTAATCATTACGAGTACCGAGCATGGTAGTGCTCACTCATCACTAATCATTACGAGTGCCGAGCACCTGAGCATGGTAGTGCTCACTCATCACTAATCGTTACGGGTCACGAGCACCCGAGCATGGTAGTGCTCGCTCATCACTAATCGTTACGAGTACCGAGCACCCGAGCATGGTAGTGCTCGCTCATCACTAATCGTTACCAGTATCGAGCACCCGAGCATGGTAGTGCTCACTCATCACTAATCATTATGAGTACCGAGCACCCGAGCATGGTAGTGCTCACTCATCACTAATCGTTATGAGTACAGAGCACCCGAGCATGGTAGTGCTCACTCATCACTAATCATTACCAGTATCGAGCACCCGAGCATGGTAGTGCTCACTCATCACTAATCATTACGAGTGCCGAGCATGGTAGTGCTCACTCATCACTAATCATTACGGGTCCCGAGCACCCGAGCATGGTAGTGCTCACTCATCACTAATCGTTACGGGTCCCGAGCACCCGAGCATGGTAGTGCTCACTCATCGTTACGGGTCCCGAGCATGGTAGTGCTCGCTCACCACTAATCATTACGAGTACTGAGTACCCGAGCATGGTAGTGCTCACTCATCACTAATCGTTACGGGTCCCGAGCACCCGAGCATGGTAGTGCTCGCTCATCACTAATCGTTACGAGTACCGAGCACCCGAGCATGGTAGTGCTCACTCATCACTAATCATTACGAGTACAGAGCACCCGAGCATGGTAGTGCTCACTCATCACTAATCATTACGAGTACCGAGCACCCGAGCATGGTAGTGCTCACTCATCACTAATCATTACCAGTATCGAGCACCCGAGCTTGGTAGTGCTCACTCATTACTAATCATTACGAGTACCGAGCATGGTAGTGCTCACTCATCACTAATCATTACGAGTGCTGAGCACCCGAGCATGGTAGGGCTCACTCATCACTAATCATTACGGGTCCCGAGCACCCGCGCACGGTAGTGCTCACTCATCACTAATCGTTACGAGTACCGAGCATGGTAGTGCTCACTCATCACTAATCGTTACGGGTCCCGAGCACCCGAGCATGGTAGTGCTCACTCATCACTAATCGTTAGGAGTACCGAACACCCGAGCATGGTAGTGTTCGCTCATCACTAATCATTACGAGTGCCGAGCACCCGAGCATGGTAGTGCTCACTCATCACTAATCGTTACGGGTTCCGAGCATGGTAGTGCTCGCTCATCACTAATCGTTACGGGTCCCGAGCACCCGAGCATGGTAGTGCTCACTCATCACTAATCATTACGAGTACCGAGCACCCGAGCATGGTAGTGCTTGCTCATCACTAATCATTACAAGTACCGAGCACCCGAGCATGGTAGTGCTCGCTCATCACTAATCATTACGAGTACCGAGCACCCGAGCATGGTAGTGCTCGCTCATCACTAATCATTACAAGTACTGAGCACCCGAGCATGGTAGTGCTCGCTCATCACTAATCATTACGAGTACCGAGCACCCGAGCATGGTAGTGCTCACTCATCACTAATCATTACGAGTACCGAGCACCCGAGCATGGTAGTGCTCACTCATCACTAATCATTACGAGTACCGAGCACCCGAGCATGGTAGTGCTCGCTCATCACTAATCATTACGAGTACCGAGCACCCGAGCATGGTAGTGCTCACTCATCACTAATCATTACGAGTACCAAGCACCTGAGCATGGTAGTGCTCACTCATCACTAATCATTACGAGTACCGAACAACCGAGCATGGTAGTGCTCACTCATCACTAATCATTACGAGTACCGAACAACCGAGCATGGTAGTGCTCACTCATCACTAATCATTACGAGTACCGAACAACCGAGCATGGTAGTGCTCACTCATCACTAATCATTACGAGTACCGAGCACCTGAGCATGGTAGTGCTCACTCATCACTAATCATTACGAGTACCGAACAACCGAGCATGGTAGTACTCACTCATCACTAATCATTACAAGTACCGAGCACCCGAGCATGGTAGTGCTCACTCATCACTAATCATTACGAGTACCGAGCACCTGAGCATGGTAGTGCTCACTCATCACTAATCATTACGAGTACCGAACAACCGAGCATGGTAGTACTCACTCATCACTAATCATTACAAGTACCGAGCACCCGAGCATGGTAGTGCTCGCTCATCACTAATCTTGATCACAAAGTGGACTATGAAACTAACAAATATACCGTTATGAACAGTTGATTCACGTATGCAGGCATAGAGGGGCTGCAGCATAGTGTCTGTATAAATCTACTAATACATTAGGTATGACGGAAAAGGAAAATTATAGCAACTCATGATAGCAACCCTAGGGAACTCACATGCTGAGGCAGCATTCTCAATACACAGAGGAGAGGTCAACACATGCGTACAGAGGTCGTCCGCAAAAAATATATTGAAAACAGCAAAAACTGCATTAAATAATAAAAGCAGCCATTTTCACCTTCCTCATCACCTACCGCACTATTCTGGTGCAATGATACCTCATCATAGATATGTGACCGCTGCAGCCAATTGTTTGGTGATGGGACTGACTGCAGTGGTCAAATGACAGTACTGGAATGTCAGCAAAGGAGCAGAAAGTATGAGAGACCAAGAAGTTGTTGAGTAGGAGCGGTGAGGAATGGAGGGGATATTATTAACCCATTCTGTGCTGCTTTACTTTAAAAAATTATATATATATATCATTTTTATCTCAAAAACGGAACGAGATAGAGAAAAAAAGTGAATTATAAAGTTGTAGGGCATCATCAATTCAATACGAATCGACACCTTGCATACAGAAATGCTATGATTAGAACGTGTAAAACTCACGTGAAGCGATACCTCATGGAGACCTTCCTACAAGTCATTTGGTATGGTGCCTGCGTGCAGTGGCCTTCATGATCACCTGACCTGTCCCCATTGGACTTCTTTCTGTGAGGTCCCATCAAACAGCAGGTGTATGCGACCCCTCCACCAACATTACAGGACCTACGACGACGTATCACAGAAGATTGTGCAAACGTGTCATCTACCATATTGCACAACGTGCAGCAAGATACAGTATGCTGTCCAGAGGCCAGGTGTGCATTGCAGCTGACGGTGGCCACTTTGAGCATCAAAGTTAAATGAGCGCCATATGCATGACCAGCATTCAATGTTTTGGGGGGGTCATGGGTTTCATATCATAGCATTTCTGTATGCAAGGTGTCGATTCGTATTGAATTGATGATGCCCTACAACTTTGTAATTCACTTTTTTTCTCTATCTCGTTCCGTTTTTGAGATAAAAATGCTAACTCTGTTGTTTTCCACCAGGTGGTGCTATAGATGGTTTCATTGCATAGCGCATGGCTACTTTACTATACCTAGACACCACTACTATGCTGCCGCCGTTCTCAAGTTAATGGCGATGGACAGGATATAGGTGGACACACTCTGTGTATAGATATATATATAGATGGATAGGATGGATAGATAGATAGATAGATGAATAGATAGATAGATAGATAGATAGATAGATAGATAGATAGATAGATAGATAGATAGATAGATAGATAGATAGAGGGATAGATAGATAGAGGGATAGATAGATAGATGAATAGATAGATAGATAGATAGATAGATAGATAGATAGAGGGATAGATAGATAGAGGGATAGATAGATAGAGGGATAGATAGATAGAGGGATAGATAGATAGAGGGATAGATAGATAGAGGGATAGATAGATAGATGAATAGATAGATAGATAGATAGATAGAGGGATAGATAGATAGATAGAGGGATAGATAGATAGAGGGATAGATAGATAGATGATAGATAGATAGATGATAGATAGATAGATAGATAGATAGATAGATAGATAGATGGATAGATAGATAGATAGAGGGATAGATAGATAGATGGATAGTTAGAGAGATAGATACATGAATAGATAGATAGATAGATAGATAAATAGATAGATAATAGATAGATAGATGGATAGATACAGGGATCTATATTATATTTTGCAGGATTCCAGTTTTTCCCCATAGACTTCTATTGGCAACGGATTGTGACTGATGATGCTGCGTTGCATCCGCTGCGTCGCGGTCAGTCGTTTTTTGACTGACCGCCGGGCGGGAGCAACGCAGCATGTAACGTTTTTTGTGCAGTGGAATCCGTTGGATGCGCCCTCTGGCTCCCTGCACAGGTAACCAGGATAAACATTGGGTTACTAAGCAACGCGCTTTGCTTAGTTACCCGGTATTTACACTGGTTACGGGTGCAGGGAGCCAGCGCTGAGTGGTGTATGCTGGTAACCAAGATAAATATCGGGTAACCAAGCAAAAAGTACTTTGCTTTTACCCGATATTTACCCTGGCTGTGCAGGGAGCCCGACACTTCACCGCTCAGCTCCGCCCCCTCCCGGCTCCGCCCCCTCCCGCACTCAGCATGTACACACACACACACACACTCACTTGTCCTGCAGTCCCCGCGGCACTGACGTACTCAATGCCACGGCCCCGCTCGGCTCCACCCACCCCGAACTCCGCCCCCCGCACACAACGGAATCCGACAAAGAAGTCTGTTCTTTGTCATCCGTTGTCATCCGTTGTACAGCGCATCAGTCACATGCGTCAAGCGACGCATGTGACTGATGCAAAACAACGGAAATGTGAACTTAGCCTAAGACACTCACGTCGTTCCTTGTCCCGCTCTGTCTTGCACCAGACTTATCATTCTCTGTCAGTCGTTCCTTCTTTTCCTCGGTCACGCTATTCTATGTAACGGTCTCCCTCTTTACTTGTCACCCATATCATGCGGCTCTGCTGCTCCTCAGACCTGACGTCTGTTCCTGTCACAGGTTGGGCCCTAACTGACGTTTCCACAGCAACCATTTCTCTCCCTCAGCAGTAGCTCGTTCCCTATTGGCTAATCCTAGAATCCCAGCTGTCACCTGTCTGTCACCGGGCAGATTTAACTTTTCACCTGCACCTATCTATATATATAATTGCCTTATTCGGTCTGTCTGTCTTGCTCCAAAATTCTGTCGTTACCGCGACAAGCGTCTCATTGGCCGCTCGCCTCGGCTCCGCCCCCGCACGGATTGGCCGCTCGCCCAGGCTCCGCCCCCCACACGGATTGGCCTCTCGCCTCGGCCCCCTGCACGCATTCCCCGAACCGACACGGAGCCCCGACTCCTAGGTGAGTGCTGTACCCCCGGGAGCCCACACCAGCGTACGCCGGCAACCCAGCCGACACATACCCTCGCATTGCTGGGGTTGCCTGCGTACGCTGGTGTGGGCTCCCGTGCGTGCGGGGGGAGGGGTACGCTGGTAACCATGGTACACATCGGGTAATATTGTGTAGCATGGTTACCAGCGTACACCGGCTCCCGGTAGACATGTGCAGAAGAGAGAAGACAGAAGAAAGAAGACCCCCGATCATACTCACCAGAAGCTGACCGGGAGCAGGTGAGCGCATCAAGGTCCTGCAGCTGCGGAACACACACACACACACATCAGATCTCACTCACTCTCACACACACATCAGATCGCATCCACACACTCACAACATCCCGTGATATCGCTTGCTTCTCGGCGGTGATACTGTGCGTGCAGTGACCTTCCAGGACCTGCTGGAGGATCACATGGCCGGAAGCATGTGGTATCTCCGGATGTTGTGAGTGTGAGCGCGTATGTGCGATATCGTCAATGTGTGTGCGTGTATGCGATCGTGTGTGTGTGCGTGTATGCGATTGTGTGTGTGCGTGTATGCGATCGGATGTGTGCGTGTATGCGATTGTGTGTGTGCGTGTATGCGATCGGGTGTGTGCGTGTATGCGATCGGATGTGTGCGTATATGCGATCGGATGTGTGCGTATATGCGATCGGATGTGTGCGTGTTGGCAGAAGGCAGAGGAGCACTGCGTGCAGCACAGCTGCTGGGACCGCCCACCGGAGGGCACAGGCAGAAGTGGGGTGTGAGTGTATGCGATCAGATGTGTACGTGTATACTGTCTGATGTGTGACTGTGGAGCACGATGGGGGGTGCACAGCATGGGGGATGGAGCACGATGGGGAGTGCGCAGCATGGGGGATGGAGCACGATGGGGGGTGCGCAGCATGGGGGATGGAGCACGATGGGGAGTGCGCAGCATGGGGGATGGAGCACGATGGGGAGTGCGCAGCATGGGGGATGGAGCACGATGGGGGGTGCGCAGCATGGGGGATGGAGCACGATGGGGGGTGCGCAGCATGGGGAATGGAGCACGATGGGGGGTGCGCAGCATGGGGGATGGAGCACGATGGGGAGTGCGCAGCATGGGGGATGGAGCACGTTTGGTAGTGCGCAGCATGGGGGATGGAGCACGATGGGGAGTGCGCAGCATGGGGGATGGAGCAGGATGGGGGGTGCGCAGCATGGGGGATGGAGCAGGATGGGGGGTGCGCAGCATGGGGAATGGAGCACGATGGGGGGTGCGCAGCATGGGGGATGGAGCACGATGGGGAGTGCGCAGCATGGGGGATGGAGCACGTTTGGTAGTGCGCAGCATGGGGGATGGAGCACGATGGGGAGTGCGCAGCATGGGGGATGGAGCACGATGGGGAGTGCGCAGCATGGGGGATGGAGCACGATGGGGGGTGCGCAGCATGGGGGATGGAGCACGTTTGGTAGTGCGCAGCATGGGGGATGGAGCACGATGGGGAGTGCGCAGCATGGGGGATGGAGCACGATGGGGAGTGCGCAGCATGGGGGATGGAGCACGATGGGGAGTGCGCAGCATGGGGGATGGAGCACGATGGGGGGTGCGCAGCATGGGGGATGGAGCACGATGGGGGGTGCGCAGCATGGGGGATGGAGCACGATGGGGGGTGCGCAGCATGGGGGATGGAGCACGATGGGGAGTGCGCAGCATGGGGGATGGAGCACGATGGGGAGTGCGCAGCATGGGGGATGGAGCACGATGGGGAGTGCGCAGCATGGGGGATGGAGCACGATGGGGGGGTGCGCAGCATGGGGGATGGAGCACGATGGGGAGTGCGCAGCATGGGGGATGGAGCACGATGGAGGGTGCGCAGCATGGGGGATGGAGCACGATGGGGAGTGCGCAGCATGGGGGATGGAGCACGATGGGGGTGCACACCTCCCCCCAAAACACACACACACACTGCCACACGCGCACCGCACAACACACCACACACACACTGGGAACCACAAACACCGCCCTACACAGACACCCACACACACAGACAACGCCGCACACACAAACACCGCAGCACACACAAATATACGCACATACCGCGCAACACACACACATTGCACAAACATACCTCCCCCAAAACACACACACGCACCCCACACCCACACAAACCGCGCAACACACACAGCACCACACACAGACAACACTGCAGACACACAGCGCTCCACAAACAACACAACACACACACAGCGCTCCACACAAACAACACCGCTCTCACACACACCCACCCAGAATATTTACAGCCCATACATAAACACTTGGCAACTACACACAACAACATCTATATATATATGTTAGAATCGGGTCACCTTCTAGTAACACTAATAATACCTTATTAAGCATTATACTTTATATACTACATAACATTACACCTTATACCAATACACATACTGTACATTACATCTTCAATACTGCTACACCTCTACATGGTAACAGAGAGCAAAAGAGAAGGGTGTTTGATACTGCGCCAAAGGATCACAGGAACAGATGTTTAGATTAATGCATCTTTATTTCATCCAGGTCTACGCGTTTCCGGAGCCACTGCCCCCTTCCTCAGGACCGTCAGGAAAGACAAAACATCAAATCTGTCTAGACAGATTTGATGTTTTGTCTTTCCTGACGGTCCTGAGGAAGGGGGCAGTGGCTCCGGAAACGCGTAGACCTGGATGAAATAAAGATGCATTAATCTAAACATCTGTTCCTGTGATCCTTTGGCGCAGTATCAAACACCCTTCTCTTTTGCTCTCTGTTATCTGCCAATTGGGTGGCTGCAGCCTTGGATCAGATTCTACATGCGAATACAGTTGTTGTGACTCTCACAACGACATCTGGTGAGTAGTTTCACCCTCCTCCCACCCCTTATATACTGGGGTAAGACCCTATATGCGCTTTTCTCTCCACAGATTTCTTATCTGAATTACACCTCTACATGGTAACATTCTCTACTCTGCTACATCTTATACATTACATTATGCATAAAACTCTAATACATCCTTATAAAATACTATAAAGATTAATAAACACGTTTTAGAACCATGTTATGTCTTCTGGGGGGTTTCTTCTCACGGGGGCTCGACCACCCCCTTACAATACCTTGCCCACTGCCACCCTGCAGCCCCTGAATGCTGCTCCTGTTGTCATTGGTTACCAGCGATCCCCCCCCCCCGGGATACCCTGAGGGATATGCAACTCAATGACTAATGTTCCTCCATGCTTTACACTGCTGCCCCCCTCCCCCCGTTCACTCCGCTATAATGTAATGTCAGTGATCAGAAATACCGGACACCGACCTCCGTGCTCCAGACATCTTCTCGTTCCTAAGCGACAGTGTCAACTTCCGGAAAAGGCGTAAACTGTGCAGACTGTACCAAACCCGTGAGATGAAGGGGGGACTGGAGTGTTTCTGCAGATATTAGCACGTGCTGGGGAACATTACGGAGGTTTGTGTTATTGTGGGGAGATACATGAGGTGTCGCCTGCACCAGACAGAGGTGTGACCGGCGGGAGGCCCGGCCGCTGCTGACTGTAGGAACATGGGCATCGTGCACACAATGTGCTGTGATCGGGCAGAGCGGCGACCGCCGATAATGACGGCTCCTGTGTGCTGACCGCCAGCGATCTCCTGTTCTCCGCCTGCCTCCAGTCTGGCAGGGAAGGGGTTACCCGGATCCGCCCCGCCCCCCGCCCGCTCACTGGATGGTGCTCGCGGCTCAGGCCGGACGGGGCAGTGACCCGCGGGCCGGGAACAGGGTGGCATCGGGGCAGCGGAGCAGGTAGGTGGCGTGGAGGGTCCGCCCCGGGGGCCACACTCACCCGCACATACACCCCAATATGTGTCTATGGGGAAAAGGCTATGCCCCCGTAGTGTGTGTATGTGTGTGCCCCTTCCCCCCCCCCCCCCCCCGTACAGTGTGTAATACATTGTGTGTGTGTCCTGGTATAGTGTATGCTACATAGTATGTGTGCGTGTCAGCCCTATGTACGGTGTGTAATACATAGCATGTGTGTGTGAGCCCCATACAGTGTGTAATACATGGTTGTATTACACACTGTATGGGGCTCACACACACACATACCATGTATTACACACTATATGGGGCTCACACACACACATACTGTATGTGTGTGTGTGAGCCCCATATAGTGTGTAATACATGGTATGTGTGTGTGTGAGCCCCATACAGTGTGTAATACATGGTATGTGTGTGTGCGTGTGTGTGTGTGCGTGAGCCCCATACAGTGTGTAATACATAGCATGTGTGTGTGTCCCCCGGGTACAGTGTGTAATACATGGTATGTGTGTGTGTGTGTGTGTGTGTGTGTGTGTGTGTGAGCCCCATACAGTGTGTAATACATAGCATGTGTGTGTGTCCCCCGGGTACAGTGTGTAATACATGGCTTGTGTGTGTGAGCCCCCGGTATGGTGTGTAATACATAGTGTGTGTGTGTGTGTGTCCTGGTATAGTGTATGCTACATAGTATGTGTGCGTGTCAGCCCTATGTACGGTGTGTAATACATAGCATGTGTGTGTGAGACCCATACAGTGTGTAATACAGTGTGTGTGTGTGTGAGCCCTATGTACAGTGTAATACATAGTATGCGTGTGAGCCCCATACAGTGTGTAATACATAGTGTGTGTGTGTGTGCGCCCCGGGTACAGTGTGTAATACATAGTATATGTGTGTGTGTGTGAGCCACAGGTACAGTGTGTAATACATAGTGTGTGTGTGTGTGTGTGTGTGTGTGTGTGTGTGTGAACTGTGATTTCATCAAAACTATAACAAACAGCCCAGTAACTGACACATCGCTGGAATCAGGGTCTCTGGCTCTATGTTATGCTGCTCTCAGATTTGGTGGCAGAAACCTGGAGACAGATTTTGTTTAATGAAACAAATAAGCAAAAAGGAAGTGCAAAGTTGGTATCAACAGAACATCTCTTTATTACATTGACCAAGAAAAAAGCGTTTCGATCCACACCTCAGTATTTGTCAGATGAAGACTTAGGCTAGGTTCACATTTCCGTTGTTTTGCATCAGTCACATGCGTTGCTTGACACATGTGACTGATGCGTTGTACTACGGATGACAAAGAACAGAAATCATTGTCGGACTCCATTGTG